>NW_026961986.1:135000-399167 GCF_036172605.1 Pelobates fuscus | reverse complement strand
TCTACCAATGTTCAAACATTCGACACAGTTTTTCAACGTGAAGGGGCAAATAAACATTGCCAGATTTTACAGGATTTCTTGCTAATTACAGTCATACTGTCCTTATATAATCCGTATTATTATATAATGCCTATTAATAGAGTATCTTCAAATGGGACATCACGCTATTAACAGGGATTATGTAAAATGTCTGTTAAATGGTATCATACCAGTACGCCAGTAACGGGCTCCTAGATAGCCTAACTTCTCCTTTCTACCCACTTCATCTCGGTGATGTGTGTGTGACACTTACAGTTGTGTTATTTTTTTAAATCCACCTCATGACTTAAATGTTGTGTGTAGACTACACACATTCCTTTAAGCGTGATGTGGACTTTAAAAATTATGCAACACAACTATCAGTGTCTCACACATCATGGAGACAGGTGGGTAGGGAAAAAGGAGCACATTTATCAAGACTCCCATTAAGAAACCTCGGGAGTGCTAATGGTCCATGGGTTAGGGGACAGGGGACAGTACTTTCCTTGGGTGCTGGGAACCCACGATATGCCACTGACCTGTGCACAGCAGCAACCACATTCACAGGAATCCGTAGTCCATGAGAAAACATAGATTTTCCTTCCACTTCATGACTAAAGAGTCAACGTGACTTAAAACAAATAGAGACAAAATACTCATAGCTAAGCATTGGCACAGTTATATGAGTAAAACATATCTAAAGAGCCAGATTGTGTTTCCTCGAGTCAACACTCGATGTTTAGATATAGTCTATCATGCTACTAACCTTGCTTAATAAGACTCACTGGTAATGTGCAGATACTTTATTTAGACATCCCTAATATAATAGTTGTCATGTATTTAATATTAAAAAATAAAGCATTGTAGCTCTAGTACATGCCAGTAGAACATTAGTCTACAGTAATCGAATAATAGGTTGCAGTAAGAAGAATACATATAATATAGTTTTGCGATTCTAATATTTTTTTTATATTTCTATATCATTAGGAACCAGGTCCCTCAGAGCACACCTATCAGTAATATTCTTGCGACGTTGACATGTACTGACCCAGATGTGAACAGTACAGCACTTTCCTACAGTGTCACTTCCAACGCCAATTCCCTGTACTCGTTCCGAATGCAATCAAACAATTTAGTGGTGAGTTGGATCAAAGGTTTAGGGTAAATCTGAGTGCCAGGCATATAAAGGAAGGATAGCAGCATGCAATGAGGGATCAGTGATACGTATTGCCCCTGTGAGAAATTATCTGAAAGGTGCAGTTGGTGATGCAATGTCCTGGACAGGTCCTCGTCTTTTTTTCTTGTTTTTAATACAAAGTATCAAGATGAATTGGCAAGAAAATGAAGGTAAGACAGTATCACTGGGGGAGATTTATCAAAGTGTCACAAATATATATTTTTTTAAATTCTCTATTTTTGAGTGCATAAAGAAGAATGACAGTTGCAAAGGCGTGTGCAGGGGCGGACTGACCGGTCGGGCACTTCGGACATGGTCCGAGGGCCCGGCCGGGAGGGGGGCCCGCCGCCAGGGGGCCTGGACTGCTTCCAAGCAGGGCCCAGGACACACTGACCGTCCCCCTCCGGGACTCGCAAGCCACAGCAATAAAGCGTTGCCGTGACAACGCTCCGCGGCACGCAATGCATGCTGGGCTCGTTAAAGATAAAGCACTGGCTGCAGGAGGGGGAAGATGTCTACTGGGCCCCTCTATGCTGGCCCATAAAGCTGAGCCACCGGACCACCAGGGAATCCACTGTCCCCCTCGCTGGCTATAGGTAAAAGGCAGTGAGGGGGAAATATATATATATATTTTTTAAATATATAAAACCGCTAAAAAATACCCCCCAGCAGCATATGTCACACATCCACCACACATATACATCAAACATACAAAATGCATCCACTACACAAATACACATCATCCACTACACAACCACACACATCATCCACTACACAACCACATACATCATCCACTACACAACCACATACATCATCCACTACACAACCACACACATCATCCACTACACAACCATACACATCATCCACTACACAACCACATACATCATCCACTACACAACCACACATGATCCACTACACAAATACACATCATCCACTACACAACCACATACATCATCCACCACACAAATACACATACATCATCCACCACACAAATACACATAATCCACTACACAACCACATACATCATCCACCACATAAACACACAAACTGCATCCACTACACAACCGAACACTACAGTGTCCCCCATCCCTGGCTACAGGTAAGAGGCAGGGAGGGCGAAATACATTTAAAGAAAAAAAATTATAAAAATTTAACAGCCAAAAAATACACACACACTGCATCCACCACACAAACACACACGCAGCATTCACTACACAAACACACATCATCCACTACACACACACATCATCAACTAGACAAACACACAGCATTCACTACACAAACACACACACAGTATCCACTACAAACACACACACAGTATCCACTACACAAACACACACACATAATTCACTACACCCTACATCCACTACACAAACACACACTCTGCATTCACTATACACACGATTCATCCATTCTACACACACTCTCTATCCACTACACAAACATTCAATCTGAATCCACTATAAACACTGTATCCACTTTACTCATGCATTTTGCATCCACTACACACATTCTACAGCCACTATACACACAAAACCAAATTCAGTACACACACACACACTTCATCCTTGTGGGTGGACTCAAGATGGGTCATGTGGGCTGACTTGGGGGCGGGCCATGTGGGCAGGCCCCGGAGGCCCAGACCTTGAGCTGCGTCAGGGGCCCCAACATTTCTGGTGGCTGCCCTGCCCGCTGCGCCAGTGCACTGTGCGTGCAGCCCTGCACATAACAGAATGTGCACTGACTACAGAGTTATTTTCACCCGGCTATCGGGGCCCGGCGGCCAGCGCTACTTACCTCAGCATAGAAGGAGGGGCCCGGTCCTGGGCTTCCATGGAGTCCTGTACGCAGAGGCGTGTCGACGTCATGCCGCCCGCACAATCCAGATTTCATTGTAAGGCACACTGCCTTACAAAGCCCAAAAAACTGGGCTCGGCCACACCTTTGTCAGCCATCTTTAGAGGCCACCAGCCAGCCAGCCCACAGGCCAGTAGCCAGCCAGCTAGCCCACAGGCCAGCAGCCAGCCAGCCCACAGGCCAGCAGCCAGCCACAGGCAAGCAGCCAGCCCACAGGCCTACAGCAAGCCAGAGGCTTACAGCCAGCAAGCCCACAGCCTGCCACCCGTAGCCAGCAAGCCACAGCCTGCCAGCCGCAGCCAGCAAGCCCATAGCCTGCCAGCCGCAGCCAGCAAGCCCACAGCCTGACAGCCGCAGCCAGTAAGCCCACAACCTTCCGGCAGTAGGGGGGGGCAAATGATAAATTGGTGAGGTTGTGGCACTTTGGACATTTGTACCGCCACTGTACTAGAAAATGCCCAAACCTAAGGTCGGACATACTCAGATGGACACTTTTAAATTAACCTATCTGCTTTGTGTTTCTTTGTTTTTGGTTTGTTTTTCTTTTTATAAAATTAGTAATACTTGATTTTGTAATCATAATTTTTCTAAATTTAATTCTAGGGCTCGATTGCTTTTTTGGATGATATAATAACAATACAGAATTATTTACTTAATCACCTTTCAGATATTTATCTGTCTTGACGTTTTTTTTTTTATTAGTTATGTTTTTACTTCCTCCCCTTTAGGTTAACAACACCTTGAATTATGACTCTGCAGAAATAGCCAGCGTAAATTTCCAGTATTCAGCCACAATAGTAGTAACAGACAGCGGCACACCTCAGCTCACCAGTGAGTATAGTAACCTGGATGATTGTTTAATATACATACATATGGAACACTGCCTTTAAATTAATCGATATAATGCAGTATAAACATTCCTTTCTAAAGTAACATACATCTTACTCTATGTGAACACTGTGGGGTTAGAGGGACACTATAAGCACTAAATCAACTACTTTAGCTTAATGAAACAGTTTTACTATATACATCATGCACCTGCAGCTTACTGCTAAATTCTCTTCCATTGCTGGCTGTGACTCACACACAGCCTGCATAAAAAAATGGTTTAATATTCAATCAGATGTTAACTTGCGTTATAAGTTTTTATCATTTGCTCTCTAAATGGAACTTTAATCACACACAGGAGGCTTCTCTATCCTCTAGAAGGCTAACGGAAGATAAGAAATTCTAAATTAAAAAGACATAAGATCTCTCTTTACAAGAAGTGTTTAGGAAGGTTGTGTAAGTCACATGCAGGGAGGTATGACTAGTATAAACAAAGTGATTTAACTCCTAAATGGCAGAGAATTGAGCAGTGTTACTACAGGAGCATGATCTATACACCAAAAATGCTTCATTAAACTAAAGTTGACTTGATGCCTGTCTATAGTGTCCCTTTAATATAAATATATAATACAATTGTAATGTGTATATTTTCCATGAATACACCTTTAATGCTGATTAATGGTAAGAGAATACCCCAATAATAATTTTAAGTATATAATTGCTATGTTGCACAGAGTTGGAGAATGCTTAAAGGAACACTGTAGCGTTAGGAACACAATTGTGTATTCCTAACACCAGGCCCGGACTGGCCATCGGGCACACCGGCAAATGCCCGGTGGGCCGCGGTGGCCATGGGCCGAGGCCGGCAGGGGAAGGTCCCAGGATCTCCCCTGCCGGTCTATGCAGGGCTGGCACTATCTGAGCGGCGGCCCCGCTGTTTTCAATGAAGGGCCGGTGAGGAGATCAATGATCTCCCTCACCGGCCCACTTGGAAAGACATGCGGCTGGGGAGGGAGGGAGAGGACCCGGCGGAGCTCTATCTTGCAGCTCCGCCGGGTTCCTCTCGCGAGATCCGGCGCGTTGCCATGGCAACGACCGGATCTCGCGAGAGTGAACTCTAGCCTCGCAGGCTAAAGTTCACTCACCCACTGGACCGCCAGGGAAGATACCAGCGTGCCGGTCCCCTCTCCCACTCACCAGCGTGCCGGTCCCCCCCCCACCTCCCAGGCTACAGGTAAGAAGGGAGGGGGGGCATAATGCTACATTTTATTTTACCCCCCCCAACACTCAATCCCTTCTAACATTCACACACAGCACTCTCACTCCCATCACACACAGCACTCTCACTCCCATCACACACAGCACTCTCACTCCCATCACACTCAGCACTCTCACTCCCATCACTCTCACTCCCATCACACACAGCACTCTCACTCCCATCACACACAGCACTCTCACTCCCATCACACACAGCACTCTCACTCCCATCACACACAGCACTCTCACTCCCATCACACACAGCACTCTCACTCCCATCATTCTCACTCCCATCACACACAGCACTCTCAAACTCATCACATCACTTTCACACACAGCACTCTCACACACATCACACTCAGCACTCACACACATCATCCACAGCACTATCACACTCAGCACTCTCACACACAGCACTCTCACACACATCACACTCAGGACTCACACACACATCACACTCAGCACTATCACAAAACACATCATACACAGCACTATCACACACATCACACTCAGCACTCACCGCACATCATCCACAGCACTATCACAGTCAGCACTCTCACACACATCACACTCAGGACTCACACACACATCACACTCAGCACTATCACAAAACACATCATACACAGCACTCTCACACACATCACACTCAGCACTCACGCACATCACACTCAGCACTCTCACACACAGCACTCTCACACACATCACACTCAGCACTCTCACACACATCACACTCAGCACTATCACAAAACACATCACACACAGCACTCACACACATCACACACAGAGCTCTCACACAGCACTCTCACACATCATCCACAGCACTATCACACTCGGCACTCTCACACGCATTACCCTCAGCACTCACGCACATCATCCACAGCACTATCACACTCAGGACTCACACACATCACACTCAGCACTATCACAAAACACATCATACACAGCACTCTCACACAGCACCCTCACACTGCACCCTCACACACATCATACACAGCATCCATTATACACACATACTGCACCCCTCACATACACACAGAACCTCCCCAACACACTGCACCACACACATACACAATACTTCCAAAGATATATATATATATATATATATATATATATATATATATATACACACACACACACGCACACGCACACTACATTCCTGACATACACACTCTGGATCCCCTATACACACACTAGATTCCTTGTAAGCAAACACATACTACACCCCTAAACACACACTCTCTACAAACACTACATCACATATACACACACACACACACACTATAGCCTGTATGCACACACTTGCTACATCCCCTATACACACATTCACTACAGCCCCTAGCCACATATGCATTACATTACACCACAAACACAACACGACTAAAACCGACCTTATTACACAATACCACACCACAATCAGCTCACTCTATACACACACACACACAATCCCACAAGCAGGCTCCAAACACAGCACAATACTCTTTCCTGGCATTTTTGTCTCCTGGTATCCATTTATAGAGACACCAGAGACAAGTTGCAAGGAAACACAGTGCAAGCATGTTATTAAATTTGCTTGCACTGTGCAGAACAAATACAGGGCTTTTTTCTCATGCTAGAGCAGGGCCGTCTTTAACAAGGGGCAAACTGGGCAGCTGCCCCGGGCCCTGTTGCTCCTGGGGGGCCCAAAGCAGCTGCCCTGTGGGCCCCCTGCCCGCAGCCAGGTCTGAATAGCCCACGGGATACTAAGAAATATTCCGGTGGGCTGCTGCAGGTGAGGTAATCAAGGGCCCCCGGCCCTTTAAGAGAGCTCCAGACCGGGCCTCTGTCTTCCTGCCTGCTGGGAGGAAGTGTTGTGAGGTCACTTCCTCCCAATTAACTGAGTGCCGCTGGGGAGGGGGAGGCATACAGGGAGAGAAGGTGACCAAGAGAGAAGGTACAGACCAAGAAGAAGAAGAAGACTCCCATCAATCTCAGCCATCCAGCTCCCACTGGACTCCAGGGAAGCCACACTTCTGTAAAGGTAAGGAGGGTGGCTAAACTATGTAAATTGATATGTGTGTGTGTGTGTGTGTGTGTGTGTGTGTATCTGACTGTGTGTGTATCTGACTGTATGTATGTATGTGTGTGTGTGTGTGTGTGTGTGTATCTGACTGTATGTGTGTATGTGTATCTGACTGTATGTGTGTATGTGTATCTGACTGTGTGTATGTGTAATGGTCACTTATTGACAGTATGGATCACAACTGTAGATAACTGAAATTGTTTATTAAATTGTTATAATTGAAATAAAGTAAAATTCAAGTTGAGCTGTCTCTTTAATTCCTTGTCAGAAAATTAAGCAGCAGCAGGATTTGCAGAGAAGATTAGGTTGAGGCAATTATTAGTCTGAACAGAGATGAGATTCCAATGTAGATTTGTTAAATGGCAGCAGAACAATTAGTTAGGTTGAAGCAGAAGAAGGTAAGCAGAGATGCAAGATAACAATACTCCTGTTTAGGCAGATGAGTTCTACTTAGCTTTGTAGGGGTGGTAATCCGGTTTGATGAGAGATGTTTCTCAGAGAGGATTAAAGTTGCTGCAGACAAAAGAGTATCCAAAGGCAAGTCCGTGGTCGAGGAGAGGAGAAGGCAGGTAACCGATAAACAGTCCGGGTCCGATACACAGTAGAGGTAAACACAGATACACTTAGCTTTGAAGTTTTCGCGGGAGGCTTTCAAATTGATCCAGCACTGAGGTGTTGCCGCGGTCTCCCTTTGTATCCTGGGAGTGACCGCGTCAGAGGAGGGGGAGTGGCCGCGCTCCGTCTACCCGGAAGTCCCCGGAGTACGGATGCCGGAAGGTCTGACAGTATGTGTATCTGACTGTGTGTGTGTGTGTGTATATATATCTGACTGTGTGTGTGTGTGTGTGTGTGTATCTGACTCTGTGTGTGTGTGTGTGTGTGTGTGTGTATCTGACTCTGTGTGCATCTGACTGTATATGTGTATATCTGACTGTGTGTGTATATCTGACTGTGTGTGTGTAACTGTGTGTGTGTGACTGTGTGTGTGTATCTGACTGTATGTTTGTATATCTGACTGTGTGTGTGTGTGTGTGTGTGTTCTGACTGTGTGTGTGTGTTCTGACTGTGTGTGTGTATATTTGACTGTATGTGTGTATATTTGACTGTATGTGTGTGTCTAACTGTATGTGTGTATATCTGACTGTGTGTGTGTGTGTGTGTGTCTAACTATGTGTGTGTGTATCTCAGTGTGTGTGTGTGTGTCTGACTGTGTGTGTGTGTGTATCTGACTGTATGTGTGTATGTGTATATCTGACTGTTTGTGTGTCTGACTGTGTGTGTGTGTGTGTATCTCACTGTGTGTGTGTGTGTGTGGGGGGGTGTGTATCTCACTGTGGGTGTGTGTATCTCACTGTGTTTGTGTCAGTGTTTGTGTGTATATGCGTGTGGAAATGCATACATCCCATCTAACATTGCACACAAATACATTCCGAGAGGGGGGGTGGCGGGGGGGGGGGGGCAGGAAAGGGGGGGGCAGGAGGGCAGGATCCAGGGGGCCCAAGCAAATGCATGCCCAGGGTCCAATAAATGTTAAAGACGGCCCTGTGCTAGAGATCTTTAGCAGAGCTCTGCGCATGGTCTGCCCTGGCCTGCACTTTGAGAAGGGCGCGTGTTTGTCGTTAGTGACGACAAAACACACCCTCTCTGCCCCGCCCCTTCTTAGTGGGCCGCTCTGATAAAAAAATGCCCGGGCCGAATTTTTATCCCAGTCCGGCCCTGCCTAACACTGTTTGTGCCCTGTTGACTGTGTAAGTCCTCCACCTTTAGGGAGTAAAAAGGGTAGTTTACTTACTTTTTCTCCCTTGCAGTGCTGGTGTCCAGGTTGCTGTCCAACCTCCTTGGCTGAGATTATTGAGATTGATGATCTCATCAATCCAAATTCCAATCGATTTTTTAACTGCTAATAGTCTAATCATGAAGCAAACAACGTGCGCAATGGAAGAGCGTGATTGTTTTACTTGTGAATCAGAGCTCAGCCCGATGATTGATGGGAATAAAGATTATTAATGGCCACAAAATGTTTATTTTATTCACACATCAAGTGAGAAATAGCCAATAGAGGGAAATAAAAGAAGCATTAAAAATATATCTATATTTCTATATTATTTTGCACACTGATTGGCCCATTTTCACACTCTTTTGATTATTCTGATCCGGTTTCCTAAATCTTTTATGTTGTACCAAAATGTTTATACCATACACAAGTTTACAATTAGTATACACAGAAATAGTGATTAGTGCTCTCAAAGGTGCCAAACATCACAAGCAGTAATCAAAAGACAAAAGTAGCATTTCAGCCTTACATTATGACCTTTATAATGTTTGATAAAGGCCCTAATGTAGGGGTGAAATACTACTTTTTTGGATCCAATAAAGACTGCACGTTTGGAGTACTGAGTGTGCCCAGATTTTGTCTTTTGATTACAGTTGGTATACAGTCCTAAATATATCTTATTTAACTTCATGTACCAGTTGATTCTACTTTTCTTAAGAAAGTTGCCTCTATATATTTACTAAAAAAGTCCCAATGTTTTTGTCTTTTAGCTAATATTCCAGTATTTATCACTGTCACCCCTGTAAATAATTACGCGCCACAATGCATTGGACCCCTTACCTACTCAGTAAATGAAAATGCTCCATTTGGGACTGTGGTAGGCCAACTGAATGCCACTGATGCGGACTACAAGTTCAACAATGTTGAATTCACTATAGAAGGCGGTCAAAATCCACCCGTTTTCTACATGGACCCCAAAAGTGGTATGATCCAAACAGAAGTATTGTGGCTGGGTAGATGGGCAGATGGGTTAATCGAGTTTAAGAAAACTTTCAACGGGGTTGAAAGTAATTGTGTATTCTCCATAGTTTAAAGAATGGTATAGTTAAGGAATATCTCATGTTGGTCTATTTGTTGGTTTCAAATACAGAATTAGTTACCAAGCTTTTAATGTTTTAGCAGGTAACCGTTTTAAGAAAGGTAAATTGCGTAAATATTTGGCATAGGGGAAAATCTAAATAATATTGCCAATATCTCTTTCAAGTAATACTCGTGGCTTTATCTAGGAGAGATTCATGTCCTTGGACCTCTGGATTTTGAGACAAGATCCAGTTACTCACTGAGAATTAAAGTGGTGGATCTCAACAACGACATTATGCCTGATCCTGTTAATCAAAAGTCTACATACTGCACCATTACCATCAATGTACAGGTAAGTAACAGAACTGTTCCTCTTAATGTCATTACATACAAGAGGTACATATAATGTATCTCTTCATATCATTCTATTGTTGTTGTCTAACACTCACATAAATCAGCAACATTCTCTTATCATGATGTTGCTCCAGAAGAGGCAGACATGCAATATTTAGTTATTTATATGATGTGAATATATATAAATATGTTTTGGAGTAACAGACACTTTAGAAACAAGTTTAAATGTCTTTTGCTTTTCCTTTATTTTTTGGCATTCACTTCAATAAAAACCCTGAACGTATGTGTTGCTATGGCCCTCAACAAAAATCCCTGCATCGATACCTTAAGCATCTTTTTTTTTTTTTTCCAGGATTATAATGATAACCCCCCAGTCTGCAATCCACCATATTACAGCACCACAATTTATTCTACCCTTGCAACAACATCCGATATCTTATCGTTGCAATGCTCTGATGTGGATCCCACCAGCACGTTGACCTATTCCATCGTAGGGGGTAAATGACAAAAAGTATTAGAGCACAAAATAAAGTTCTTGTTGATAAATGTTAATTTGGATAAAACCAGGCAAAAATATACATTCAACTTGGCTAGATCTCATAACCCTTCAATACTACTAATCTACAGAAAGTGCAAATTCCACGTTATTAACAGCAGTTAAATTATTCAAGAGATGTTAGGATACTTGTATTTCTGGTACATCAGTGTGCATGCCTCTGACCGCTTCTAATAAAAAAAAAATAATAATTGTAATTCTTTATTTTCAGTTTAATAACAGTGGTACAGACACTTTGGATATGCCACAACAGCATATGTATGAGACTTAACAATGAACATGTCAATATAGAGTCTTGGCTGAAACAAGCATTGCTGGTAGTTGTAGTTATAACGAGTTGGTCAACTTTAATAATGGTAAATTCTAGGGCTACATATAACGATGCTTTGGTTCATTACACTAGTGGTGGTGTAGTTTGTTTCATCTTTTTTCATATGTGGTCCAATGCTCTATAGCTTGTGTTGGGGGGGAAAAGGCAAATAGAAAATGCATGTAGGTAAGTACGACTGTTATTTAAAGACTGTGCTGTTAATGTTTTTCTGTCTATTTTTATTAATGTTAACATGGCATATAAGAGATAATTTATCAACACAAGTTGACATGGAGACATGAGTAACAAACCTCACTTAATTTTCATCACTTCTGCATCCATTATTAGTGACAGAACTATCAGCATGTCAACAATTATGACAATGCCTGCAGCCTGGAGCTCTGCCTGCTGTGATGCAGATGGGGGAGAAAGAAATATCTCCCAGAATTGCAACACATTTAATAGTGCCCCCAATCAAGCATGTGCCAAATTGGAATAAATTGTCCCTGGCTGCTCCCTTGGTTAGCAGTGCTACAATTAGAGGAAATTAATTATATTGTATATTTTTATAGCATTATAAAAATGTAAATCATTTTGTTTTTATAAGTTTCAGTTGAATTTGGGTAAACTCCTTGAAACATGTGTTGTTCAATTCAATTGTTTGATCAGGTCATTGCAAACAGCTGAAAAACGGGGTTTGAATAATTTTGATGACAACTGTATATGTGTGAAGAACGGGGGTTTAATATATCAAGCAGAGGCTGGCAAGCTCACCCAAATTATTCCCCAGTTTTCTGGGCTGTAAGCAGCAATAATTATTAATACAGGATTGAAGAAGATTCTTCCACTACTCCCTCACCCCTGAAAAAAAAGACGACTTTGAGAATGGCTTGGATCCAAATACCTAAGAGCCTACTATCATAAACCTACTAGGTTATGACGAGTCCCCAATCTAAGTTCTCCTTTCAATAAAGGTCCTCGGCAAAATGTACAAAAACCTTTCCCCAAATAAAAGTAAAACACATTTTTTTTCTTTCCAGTTAAAGCAAAATCAGTGCATAATAAAATAAAGTAAAATATGCAGTTATCTTCTTGATACAATATGACCTTGTGTACATTTTCAACTTACTGCAATAGGCTGTCAAAAAAACAAAAACTCTATAAAGCCAAACACTGTTTTGCTTCAGATAAGCAGGTATTGCACAGCATTTAAACAATTACCTCTTAGCTATATACAATTTATAAATGAAAATTCTTCTGCTATGTCTGCAGGAAATGTCGACAATCTTTTTTTAATGAACGGAAACAGTATCAGACATAACCCCTTCTCCTATAATCCTGATGGTGTGTACAACCCTGTATCCTTTACACTACTTGTCAAGGTGACCGACAGCACCTCCAGCCCTCAGTTCAGCACCACCGCAATCGTTAATATCGATGTTGTTCCATGGACCACCACACAGCCTACTACTACAACTACCACCACAGTGAGTGCTTAACATGGGCATGGCCGATAACAATAATAAATACATTTTTTGACTTTGGCAAGGTGAAAAATTTCTGTTTCTGTGATTACAGTCGGACACAATAGAATTTTGTTTTGGCTGAACCGAATTTGGTCGATTTTTTTTTGTTCGACAAGAATTTGTCTGATATTTTTATTTCAGTATTTTAATCAGATCGATGGATTTCCACCATTTAGGGGATTAGTTTAGTAGATGAGTCCATAATTTGGTACCCTGTATGTAGGATTGCCATACTTAAGGGTACCAAATTATGGAGAGACCTGTGTCTAGTAGATAATTCCCTATTTTGGTATCCTTAAATATTGGAATCCCATGTAAGAAAGCCAAATTAGGGAACTATTTACTTAGCAGAAAAATTATTGAAACTTTATTTTCTTAATTATGGTAATTCAGTTGTTTCGTAGATAGCTCCTTAATTTGATAATTTGGTATTCAGTAGGCCCCTTGCAATTTACACAGGGTTACTACTTATTTGGCTAGCAATGTCATTTTTCTTTTAATATATTCAACTTTTGAATAGCCAAGAGTGTGGCAGAGACCTCTACTGGTGCCAAATATATACTACAATTTAAGGGAGTTACTATCTGACATATTTTACTACGGTAATTTAAATTGAGAATACTTGGACTTACTAATTAATTACTCTTATTTTGAATCACCTGAGCATGTTTTATGGCCTTATAAGGTCTTTTTATTATTCAGTTTGCAACTTGTAACAGAAATTCACTAAATTGATTGCTTTCTTCCCAGACTCCAGAAAAGAAAACCAAGATTGTCAATGAAACATCCACATATTGGCAGCCTGATATTTGGTTTATGGTGGTACTGACAATCACTGCAGCATTGCTTCTGCTTGCCCTTTCATTGTTGGCATGGAAATTGGCTACAGGGTATATTATTTTTTTTATAGATTTCTCCATATCAGTTGTAATGTGTTGGGGCTAAGAAACAAGCTTATTCCAGAATGCAAAAAGACAAATTCTGGCTGCAGGCAAACACTGTTTAGCCCCTCTATTGATTTCTAATTCTTTGGAATTACAAGAGGTTCTTTTATGTCATCTGCTATTATGATATCAAATGTGGGGGCAAATAAAAAAGTCTCAAATAAGTTGAGGAACTTAGTATTCAGGAAAAAAAAGAATGATTTACACAGAAATTGTGGTTATTTCAGCAAAAAACAGAAAGTATTTAGAAACATTATGGAGTCTATTTTTTTGTGAGAATTGTCGAGAATTCAAAGTGAATTTCATGTTTAACCCCTTAAGGACCAAACTTCTGGAATAAAAGGGAATCATGACATGTCACACATGTCATGTGTCCTTAACCCCTTAAGGACACATGACATGTCTGACACGTCATGATTCCCTTTTATTCCAGAAGTTTGGTCCTTAAGGGGTTAAGGGGTTAAAGTGAATTTCTCACTTTTTAGTATTTCATGAAAAAATTATAATCTTTATGGTCAAGTCTAAAGTTGACAAAAATTGACAAAAGACGGAGCTGGTCTGTCAACTTTTGGCTAATCACAGCAGCTGTCACAAATGTGGGATACAGGCTTTGTCTATAGATGATCCTGCATTCTCGCTGGATCCTCCATAGACCTCAGTGTTGTACTCACATGCACAAGACTGTGTACAGCACAGACATGGCTCCTGGCAGCAGAAACACCAGGAGCCAAAGAGGGTCTTCATCATAAATTTGGCAGCGGCCATGCAGGACAGCTGGAGGTAAGTAAAACTCACCTCCCCTGCACCCCGCGGTAAAATATACAAATATAAACAACAAAAAACTGACTGATCCACTTTATGGATGGATAGATGGAAGTATTCAAACTACTTCCTAGGAGAATTCTTTCAGTATGACTATTTTGGCACAGACTTTGAATCACTTTAGATTTTGGGCAATTCTCACTTCAATCAGTAACCCTGTAAGTGCTGCCATTTTTAATTATCATTTTTAAAACTTACTTCTGGTGGAAATCATGCTGAACACTAAAAATGTCACTCCATAGAACTATAAAACCTCAAATTGCTAACTTGTGCCTCAACTAGAATTATGCTATTTCAATAATAATGCATCAAATCCATACTAAACTGCTCTACATGCCTAAACAATGTTCCCCAAACCTTAAACCCTCTCTGATCATGTCTAGCTAGAACTAAACAAACTCATTTAGTGGCACAATAAGAGGGAGGCAAACCATGGCTTTCCTCTGCAGCACTAAACATATGGGGGGGGGGGGAAATAGAATAAAAAACAAAATTACCACAATGAAAAAAATTAAAAAGGGGTTCTAGAGTTACCCAGGAACTCCTGTTTTTTTGTTTAATTTATTTAATCAAACAGGAGACCAGTTGTGGGCCTTCATTCATAATATGGCAGCATCATCAATTTTTATTGTAGTTAGTATTTGTATGAGAGAGGCTTGTCTGCTGAGAGCTTAGTGTACTTGTAGCCACTGGTTCTTTTCCTTTGATATTCATCTACCACAAGGGGTGCCCAAAAGGTAGATCCCCAGATGTTTTAAAACTACAGCTTCCATGATGCTTTGCCTTTCGAAAGGCATTCCAAAGTCCTGCAAAGCATCATGGGAGTTGTAGTTCTACAACATCTGAATATCTACCTTTTGGGCACCCCTGGTTTACCAGTTACTAGTTGGATAGATATATAGTGAATGTTTTAGTGGCACATAATATTGGGGAGATTTAGCAAAGATTTATGAGAGTGATGCATATAGGTTTGTACTAATTCTGGCATTTTGTTGAAACAATTTATAAAATGTGTTGAATTTTTATGTCTGTTGCTTCTTTTGCAAAATAACAGTCATTTGGAATCTTTGATATTTTTTCAGCAACAGATTTTATCAATCTTTATGTCATCTTTTTTCACCAGAAAAGTGTTTTGTTTCACTTTGCTTTTTTCCGCCACTTTAAATTTGGTGGTCTTTTGTGGAATTTCTGTGAAAAATAGCAGAATTTACTAAGCAAAACATTGAAACGTTTTAGACCATTTGTAGAATAATTTAATAAATACATTTTAGAGAGCCAAAAGAAAAGTAAATACAATAATTATAATGGAGTAAAATAAAATAAATAAAAAACACTTTTCAGAACACTGCGATAAAGCTTCTCCTGCACCTGACTTTTAGTGATTTAATCAAAAAGATTAAATCAGAGTGTTCCTTTAAAACCTTGGGCAGTTTGTGATGAAATACGTATTTATTATTATTTTTTCAGTATAAGTTAATGATTTGATCTCACGTAATACCTTTTATATATTTATTCCAGAAGAGAAAAAGCCATGAAAATGTAAAATTTAAAGTAAGCAAATATGTAATTAGATTGTGTAAAGCCACCAAACATGCCAGAGCTCAATACTATAATCTATATAGGGAGTACTTCAACTGTGAGTAAAAGTACAGTACAAAAACATAACTAAACTATATATTTGGCTTCTTAGGTACCCGATCTGCGGAAACACCGCAACAGAGGCAACCCAGCCACTTCTACAGAACAAGTAAGTGTTATAGAGTACCTGTGTTTTGTGGAATAGAGATATATTATATATATAGGCATTAACAGAAACATGTCTCTCTCGCTCTGACACTGCTACCACTGCCTCTTTATCCTTTGTATTGGGGTGTAAGTAAAACAAAGACTGCCAATATGACAGTATCAAACCTCTAAACATCCCCTTTCCTTCTCTTTCTCCTCATTTGAAGTTCATTCAATTAGCCTTTTCAAACCCATCTTTGCAAACATTGCTGTTATTTACCAACCCCCTGGTTCCCCATTTTCTTTTCCTTGACCATTTCGCTGCCTGGCTTCTCTACTTTCTTTCAAGTAATATTCCATCTATAATTTTGAAGGATTTCAGCATGTCAATTAACCCACTCTTGACCTCAATAGCCTCAAAAGTTTTTCAATTACTTCCTTCCATGGCCTATCCTAGTGGGATAATTCACCCACACATTTAGCTGGCAATAGCCTTGATCATATTTTTGCAGATGCATGCAGTCTCTAATCTCTTTAACATTCTATTTCCCTTCTCATATAACCACCGCCTTTCTTTTCTTCTTGAGAGCCCCCTCACCCAACATTTTCAGTCTTACCTTCCTCCACTCAGGAGAAACAGGCATTCTCTTGATCTCCAGCAACTGTCAGCTGTTGTCCATTCTCATCTCTCTTCCATCCCTACCTTCTCCTTTCTCTCTTCTGGCTTTTTCCTCACACAATGCTACCCTCGCCCTGTACACTGGAGCCCTGCTCCAAACTTTCCCCCTTAACGAGGATATGCCTTCAAACGTGGCACACTAAATCAACATGCTACCTGCAGAGATGCTCCCATTCAGCTGAACGCTTTTGCAGGAATTCTTGCACCATGTCAGACTTTCTCTATTACAAATTCAACTTCTGCTCGTAAAGTGCAGTCCTCGCCCTTGCTTAACAATTGTACTTTTCCTTACTCATTAGTTAATACTTCTACAACCCCAGGCGTCTCTTTGACACCTTCAACACTCACCTGCTGTGGCCACACCCCAAATTTACCTTTCAGTTGTTTTTCATACTATTTCACTGAGAAGTTTAGCCAGTTAAGGACAGAATTCACACCCCCTTCGCTCCTCTGTATCTCAACTGTTCTTGGACCATCCCTTTTCTACTTTTCAGACCTTCTACCCGGCTACTAAACTTGAGGTGGCTGTGTATCTCCTATCCCCTCGCCCCACCACTTGTCTGCTTGGTCTCATCTCATCTCACCTTTTCAGATATCTCTCCCCTTGATATGCCACCCTTAATGCATATCTTCAATGACTCTCTTTACTCTGATATGGTCCCTTCTCCCCTTAAACATGCTCCTATAGTGCCCTTCTTAAAAAAGCCATCTCTTGACTCGTCTTCTCCTTCTAACTACCATCCCGCATTTCTACTAAATTTCTCCTCAAAACTTCTGGAACGACTTGCCTTTACCCGTCTGGCATGCTTTCCCGATTCCAACTCTCTCTTTGATCCTCTTCAATCTGGCTTCCTCCCCCTCCATTCTCCTGAGACCGCTCTGATTAAAGTAACTAATTATCTAATTGCGGCTAAATCCCAAGGCCACTACTCCATACTAATTCTTCTAGACCTTTCTGCTGCCTTTGATAATGTTGCGTGTAGCGTCTGTTTACCAACCTCAAAATCTCAACAGTAGAATCAGGAAATTTCAGACCACAAAGCCAGCGGCTAAGCAGTTGCTAACAACTCCCATTATTCTCTATAAGAGCTGCAAACGTCTACATAGTGTCTGGTGTCTAAATACTTCCCAACACTCTCTCTGGTGTTGTTTACAGTTCATTCACATTGCATAAAATTCAGCTCTTGAGTTACATAGATATGTTTTTGACATAGCATAAAAGCCAGTTAAATACATTGTATTCACTGTTGCTACTTCCTGCTAACATCGATCACACTGTGAGATATGCATGCTAAGTGGGAGCCATGTTTACCAGAACTGTGTGGTTGCCATTACAGCTTGTTTTTCTGTGCTTTATCAGCAAGTGGCTAGCCTGCGAGTGGTCAGTTTCTTTCTGAGGCGTTGTTTTTGGAGGTCAGATGGTAAAAGCAAAGCTTCAAGGTTGGAAACCACTCAGTATCTAGCAGTTACTACTAATACTGGCTTTTATTAACAGCCCTACACCATGCAACTATATATGCGAACAAGGTATAAATAAGTCCTTGGTGTTTTAAAATAAGGATGGATTGCATGACACGAATGTGTACCCACATTGGAGCCTTTGTTTCCCACAATGCTATGCTGCCACCTACACATAAGGCAACATATGCCCTAGTTGTGATTGGACTAATATGGAGTGTTATGTCAGTTGCCAGATATTTAATTTATATTTAAAAGAATTTGGAGCATCACACGAAAAGAAAGGTTATCACAAGTTACAGGTGATATTCAGTGTTTTATTTGATAATATCCAGAGAAGTGACGGTTTATCAGGAAGAAACAACTGACCTGCATGTAAGATACATTTTCTGAAGCATAGGAAAGCTGAAGTCACCTCTGGATGCCTTGTGTCTTGTTTTTATTGTAACCCATTGATATAATTATATGTAACACATGTGCAGATAATCATTTATCATTATCTATCCTTGTTCCTAGATCTGTGGCAAATGTAGAGAATCCTGTGGATGCGGCAAAAGAACAGCCTCCACCACCAAGCAAGGATAAGAAGGATATTGCTCCAGTCAGTCCTCTGAGCTTGGTATGGATAATTTATACCCTGTTGGGCTTAGTTATACAACAATCTAAACAAAATAGTTCATATTCTGCCTAATAAAGGCGCTATGCATACATTGTCCTAAACAAATAAAATCGTACACTTAAATCTAGGTAATATATGACCTGAGTTCTGTACATGCTAAATATAAAAACAGTATGATGAAACAATAGGACTTTAACATCGCTACTAGTGATACCAGTATTATTTTTCATTAGCTTCTAATGAATAAACCGCTTTAAAAAAAACGTGCACGTTAGGGGCTTGGGCCTTTCTAAAAGTGTACTTGACTATCAAATCAGTATATGTGACTACTTATAAAGGGAAGCACCACTAATATCTATTTATTTATTTTTAATGGCAACAGTATCTCTTTATTCCCCGAAGGATTGCACAACTCGGTGGTTATTTTGCTTCGTACCAATCATGGCATAGATTTTCTTGTAAATCTCAGAGTGATTATACACAGAGCGCTTAGAAAGACTTATTTTAGGCAGCATTAGCATGTAGCATACCACTTTGTTATGTGTGAGGTTAGCTTTAAATACTCACTTGTCGTGTGGTAGCTCTATTACCCTTTTTTCTAAGGGATTATTATTTTAGTTAGATAATTACCCAATTTATTCTCAACCACGCTTACTTTTTAATTAGGTTACTTATGTGAACAATAAAAGTTAGGTTCTCATTTTATTTCTACTGGTCACTTTGGTTTTTCTAGGTATTCTAATTAGCTTACCCAAATGAAAACACATGTTTGTTATTGTTTTTAGTTTGTTCAAATCTAACATTAATATTTTATAACTCCTGTGTTTCCTCCTACAGCAGTTTGATGGCAGAGCTCAGGATCCAGGTAATAATCAGTAACCTTGAGATATAACTTTTTTTTCACACAAAATGGTGTCATTGTACCTAACTAAGCAATAAAAGAGCATTATGTTGGGTTACTATAACACAGATTATTTAATGTAGCTAACACCAGTAAATTTCACATTGGTCTATTAAACATGCGTACAAGTCTTTGCTATGTTACACAATCTTACACAACTAAAGTGACAGAACAAAGAGACAGATTCAGCAATCCCAGTGGCTGGCTTGAAAATGCTTGAAAAATGAACACCGCTACACCTTGGGCTTTCACGTATCGCTGTGGTAAATTGATGTAAAAGGCCTATGTTATACAGCTACTTACATTACGCTTCTCCTGTGGCCACCTATTAAATTTTTAAACCCCTCATCTTCTGCATATCATTGGGCTGCAGATCCCTTTTGGTAGAATATATATTAACTGGTCCCCAGTTTTATTTTAACCCCACGCCACCACAAATTGAGGAAAGAGAGGATAGGCAGGAGGAGTTTCCTACCATCTCTATTATGATGTAAGGAAGTAGAAGGGACCATATCACGAGTACTGAGAGTCCCCTGGCAATATAAGGTGCTCGGCAATTATCGCTGCTGTTATATGGATGATTAAGACATGATTACTATGAGGCAGTTCTAGGCCACCTGCTTGTATACATGGGTTTCTTGGGATCCATGTGTAGATCCCGTTGTTATAGGGGTAAGTGCAAGACTATTTAGAGCGTCCACTATATTGACTGATGTGGGTTTCTGTACCACTCAGTTAAGTTTTATTTATTTAAAGTGTTGTGATGTATAATGATTTTGCCACCAGGGTATTTTTCCAGGTTCCCAGCTCCAATTCTGCCTGGGGCTCCATGTCAGGAGCACAGATTTGGCCTGGGGTATAGGGCCTTGAGGAGAGGCTGGCGCTGTCTGATTCCACATCCTCCGCAATCTTGGCTGCACGGTCTGTGAAGGAGAGTGTTGTTTGACAACGGCAAATGCTCTCTAATTGAGGCTTACACTCCTGTTTTTGGCGTACTATGCTATAACTATTTGACCTTTGGGTGCTTGTACAGCCAGCCAGAATTGCTCAGGAATTATTCAGAAATTATTTTTTGTGAGATTCTTAAGATATCTTTTGTGGCCAGTCATGCTGATTTTGATGGAGTCCAAATGAAATATCATCTGGATCATTTAAGAGGTCATCTCTGAAATCACAAAGCTTAAATAATCTAGTAAGCTATCTCCATATTTTTCATCTGAACTGCCCCTAGATCTACAGAACTGTTGGCAAAATCAGAGTTCACAATATAGATATATCCGAAAAATACAATACACATGGGATTCAGCTGATATACCTAAAAAATAATAAATAATAATTAGGTATATCAGCTGAATCCCACGCCACATGTATTGTATTTTTTGGCTTGTTTGGACGCAACACTATTTGGGAGGTGTTCGGTGGGAAGCTGTTTCTGTTTATTGATAAGTATATGTTTTTATTTTTGTTCTTTTGTTGTTTAATAGATATATCCGAGCCATTTACTGATTTAAAATAAAAAGTGTGCAAACAGCAGGTTATGATAAGTCAGATTTTCTCCATAACGACCTGCTATATTAACTATTATGTCTTTATTTCTAGTCACCGGGCGCGAGTACCTGTTTAACAGCCACACTGGAGAGAGACGCTGGCTATGAAGAAAACAAGAGGACAAAATGGCAGCCATTTTTGTTCCAGTGTTTGTGATTCATTCTGCTTCTTGTTTTGAAACTCTGACAAATCATATTAGACAAATGTGCACATTTTGTTGCAAACGTAATCATTTTGTATCATATAAATATATTTTATAACAGATTTCTAATAAAATTGTGTGATAAAAGCAATGTTTTATGATTTTACGGATAAAAGGATATCTGAGACTGTTGCAAATTATGTTAAAGGGACACTCCAGACCTATAAAGCACTTTAGCTTGCTGAAATGTTTTATGTGTGAAGAGTGTGTCCTCTTTTTTACTTTTACAAAAAGTGAAGATTTCAATAGAAATTGGCACTTTTATAAATAAACCTTGCTTTAACCACCTAGCTGTCAATTAGACAACCAATCATGTATTTTCAGGCCAACCCCCGGAGCGAATAGGGAGGGGGGAGCATGACTGCTGCCCTGAGGAGTTGGCATAGCAACCAGAAGGATACAGTTGGTTTTACAGTTGAAAGCATGGAATTCTGGGAAAAATTACCAGACTACTGGTGAACAATGCTGAGGGAGCCTGGCAGTGTCTTTCCCCACCCACCCTCCACAACTGTTCTGTTCTGGAATTGTTGTTTTGTGTTGTGTTTTCTTTGTTCTCATTTTGTCACAGCTGCGGGTTTCCTGCGCCAGCAAGTTTGGTAAATGAATAATGCCCAGACGGGCTTGGGGAAGAAGTTTAAAGTGTACCTGTCTGCTGGGTAAAACCAGCAGCTGACAGTATTTGGTTATTCTGGTTTAAATAAAGCTGTGGCCCTTGCCCTTATCCACTTAACATGGTGTTGCGTTACTTATTGGGAATGGAAGGGTAACGGGATTTGGTGATCAAAGGAGTCAGCAGTCATGGAACTAAACTGAAGAGGCAGGCAATTTGCTCAGAGCACGTGCCTTGCACTGTCAATGATTGGACAGCCACATAAAGTGTAAGACAAGGGAATTGCAAATTTTAACCAAACATAGGGGAGCTGTAAAACAGCTGAGTTTCACACTATTGACAATTTAGCCATTTTGGCTTTCTAATTTCCTTACAATACAAATTTGAAAACTTAAATATTGATATAAAAAGGACTGTATTTTCAGTACAGGGATCGTTCATATGTATAAGTGGACGCTGACTAATAACTGAGCATGCTAATTATGTTTGGTGCCTTTTCTGTATACTGTGTACTGTTCTATATAAAACTTACTCAGCATCATTTTAGTTGGATCATACTTTTTATTTTTATTTCAAATAATTATGGCATTTATTTAGTTAACATTGAGTTGTGATGAATCAACGACTAACTGGTAGAATCAAGGCCAAAATAGCTGAGTTGGAGAACAGAGAACAAATCTCAATGGTTAATTTTCACCTGCTGGTGACGGTCGCCATGTTATATTTGGATTCCCAGCAAAATGGATGGAATTTATTACAGTGTTCTTGTCTAAAAAGTGAAGGAAAAAAAAAAAAGTGGAAACTAATGGAATTAGCAGGCGCGTTTCATTCATTTTTTCCAATAATTTTTAGAAGACATTCATACGTCTCTCACACTTACTCAGTGCAGACCTATCCTTTCAGAGAGTCTCAAATTTAGGTACCAGTGGTAAAATGGTAAAATATTGAAATGTACAATGGATCTCTAACAGGTTTATCAAATGAGCTGGGAATCTCAGGAAGCTCATCAAGGAATGTAAGAGCTGGGCCAAAATAATCTATCTGGAAATAAAAATTTCGAACTCAACGTTTTTTCCAGCTTGAGCGTTTGTGGCAAACCTAGCCACTTAAGACTGTTCCTGTATTTATAATGGTTGTCCTGGAAAGACTGTTTAATCTATGTTATTTTATGTGTTCGCTTAAAGAGGTTATAGGGGCATTCGTATGCTAGTGGCGCAAAAGCCGCTAGCATTCCTATGGCAGTTTCACGAACAGTGACTTTCAACACTGTTCGTGAAACGAACAAAGTACCGAATGGGAGACCACACACAGGAGGTCATGTGGCTCCCATTAACAGATTGCAACAATGTATCGCTCCTTGGTTAATTGATTCGCAGGGTGGCCACTGTTTGGATACCGACCATGCGGCGGCGGCCATCTTGGATTCCCTTTTAGCCCAGCGGTGTTTGGTCGTCGAGTGCCTGGAACTAAAATCGGCTACTCGACGGCACGATCACCCCTGGACTTCCAGACCGTTCGGGACCACCGGTCTTTCGGTACTTTCCTTCAAACTGTGCATCCGTGTATTTTCTTATGAGTTCATATTAAAGTGTATTTCGTGTGGTATTCGGCTAATTGTGCTGGGATCTGAGCGGTAGTTTCCTGAAGTATGCGCTCAGATCCCAGCTATCTACCTATATTTCATTTGGTTAAATAGCACGAATAACGTGCAAGTTATACATTTTTAAGTAAAAAGACCGGTTCTACTGTACAGAGGGATAATCCACTTAACAGGATATTCTTATGGGAGTATCCCTCTCGTACAGCAGTGCATGGTGGGAAAATGGTCCTGTATGTTCCGTTCCCCATGTAGTCCCCTACTGTACAACCCCTGTAAAGTGATTAAGGAAACCCCTTGCATGGGAAACCACATAAATACTGTGACCTGTGAATAAAAACCTCAGTTGACTCTCATAACTGTGTTTCGTCCGGTTACTGGGGGATTTGGGATATTGCCTTCATTCAGCGCTTTTCTTGGATTACTTTATTCTACCAGTGGAGATATTGGGATTTAATATTGCAGCTCCGCTACAGTGTTTAATACTCTTATTGTCCAGAATTCCCATTATAAGTGAATAACATGAAAGATTGTCATTCTCTATAGTCTAAATTTTATGCCAAATGGATTTCACTAAACAAGATAACCGATGAATGAGGTAAATAAACCTCCCATTTCTGGTACTCCCTACACTAAATGCATTCCCAGGAATTTGCATATCAAATTCTTCAGAAGTAGTTTGCTATTTTGCTCCCGCCATAAACTATAATGCCATAGAGATACCCAGTCCAACCAGTACTAAAACTCACAATCACAATTCCTTTAATGCTGGGCTCTATGGGTTGTGTGCTTTATTCTGGAACCAATTAGAACAAATTCCTAGTTACCTGTTTCATATCTTGACTGTATACATCAATTTCAGGTAGGGGACTATGGGAAGAGTTTGACTAGAACAGAACTTCATATAGAAAATAGATACTGATTGTTATTAAGAGTTTCTTTTGAACTCTGTCTTCAGAGATTATTCCACTGGGTAATGTTGCCAATCTACCATGGAACTGGGAATTTTAGATCAGAAGAGCCAAGTTAGATATTTTTTCAAGTTCAGCTCTTTCGGCTGAAAATGTTCCATTGTCAATTCTCCCCAATTTACAGATAAGTGAATAAACCCAGTTTGCAGCTGATATTTTTATTTATGCTATATGTGTTTAACCCCTTAAGGACACATGACGTGTGACATGTCATGATTCCCTTTTATTCCAGGAGTTTGGTCCGTAAGGGGTTAAGTATAGCACAGTCTACTAACGTCTTTGGGGTTGTGCCTCATGACACAATGAACATTGGGAGGCCTAAAAGGGTTGATCTTCTGGCAGATACAGAGCTTTATAGTGTGACTGTGGTTTTTGGAAACTTTGAAAACATTCTAGAGGTTGATCTTTTTTTGGTAGGAAGCACATTTTAGTGTATTCTTACTGGAACGCTCATGTATACTTCCTGTGTATGATTTTGTACTTAAAGAGTTACTGCAACCACCATGACCACTTCTGCTTTTAGTATGTGCAACATTTCTGCTTCAAAAATTTGCTCTTTTATTGGCTAGTTTATAGACTAGTTGCACCCCCAACATATATGACTTTGGTGTGCAGAATTTACTTTTGTTATCAGGTATTTCCCTTGCAAGCAGTGCTCCCATCCTGATTTCAAGTGAAAGCCTATCTCTCCCCTCCCTCCGCCTCCCTGCATTGCCTTTTCTTTGGGAAGGGGTTTGTTTGTTGTTGTTGTTTTTTGTTTTTTTTTTATCTCCTCCCTCTCCTGTCTACCCCTTCCCTTCGTCCTCCCCTATCCAGTTCAGAGTGTGAGAAATACACTGAGTCAAATACAAGCCATGGCCAATATCAGGATATCAATAGAGACTTACTATAATCATTATTATCCCCATTGTACAGCGCTACGGAATCTGATGGTGCTATATAAATAATAATAATGTATCAAGGCAGAAACCATGATAGGGCAATGAACATTGGCCCAAATTAATTTTATGAATATGGCGCGACGTCCCTTTTTTTTCTGGCAGGCGCGATGTCAAATTCTTTAATACATAAAAGAAGCGCCATCCAAGCAGACAGTTGGGAAGAAACGGATAACTTGATTTCGGCCCGCACGAATGGAAAGTGTAATATTCTCTGTTCAGGTTGCATGGCTGAGTAGAGAGATTTGGGCTGAGAAACCTGAGGAGGGGAGCAGCGCGGGTATGTAAAGCTTTCGGCTCATGTGGCCCATCAAGGGGGGCAGCATGGGCAACTGAAGCAGGTAAGTTTGTGACACACTCTGAGTCGGTGAAATGGTCCCATCAAATGCTTCTCCATGAGAAGCATTCAATTAGACTATGATCGGGCATGGAAAACTTACTGGGAGCCAGACAGGGCATGGAAAACTTACTGGGAGCGTTGCCCAGTGCTGGATTCCAGGTAAGTTTAACTCTTTATTTTTAGGTTTACAAGGAGGGTATTAATGCCCATTTGGGAATGCAACAAGATTTCAGAAAAAGGCTTGGCATAACCACTTAGAATAACTTAGAATATCAAAGTATTTTGCAGAAATTGTCCCTGTTTACTATGAAGTTCAACACATTGTTTATCTATGGTTTTTGTTTTTTTTGTTTGTTTGTTTTTTTGCATTCCCTAGAACAGGGGTAGGCAACCTACGGCACTAGTGCCATGCACGGCACTCGAGGTGTCTTTGCACGGCACTCAAGGCTGCTAGAGCCAAACGCACTCTGGCCTATCAGGAGTCCCAGTAAAACTTCAGATATCTGCTAATATGAAGAGGTGGTGAAGGACAATCCTCAATTTATGCATTGCAGCACATAGAGGAAGTGATCTCAGATCACTTCCTCCCAGCACTTGTGAATGGGAATCCACACTGTAGTAGAGCAGCCCTCGACAGCTATCGCAGCTCCTGTCATTGACCTGTAGCTGGCCAGCCTGGTCCCCACTGGAACCCACCCACACTGCTAGATATACACAGACCTGCAGAATAAGCCTCCCCTCATACAAATAATATGAACAGAGCCCCCCACACACACACACACACCACACAATCCCCACAAACGCAACACCACTAACAATCACACAACCCCACATGCAGCCTCTCATGTGCAATACCCCAAACAGCCCCCACACACTACCAAACACACAATGAGACATCCATCCACACACAATTCCACAAGCAGCCCTCATACACAACCCACATTCATATGTATCATACACGATACCATAAACTAATAATGAACATATACAATATAAAAGCTCATATACGCACAAATACAACGATACAAAGCAATAACAGTAAAAATAACACAAGCAGAATACGGCAGCATACACACAATTTAAAAAAATAGGATCGGCACGCTACGGGACATCACAATCCTATATCGGCACAGTGCTGCTAAAAGGTTGCCTACCCCTGCCCTAGAACCTGCTCAATGCTAAAGCAACCAGAACTGAGTTTGTGTGCATAAACTTATAAAAATGATGGGGAAGGCATTCATAACAGGGCAGGTTTCCAAGATTTTCAGCCATTAGCAAAGAGACGGACATAAGTATCAGTAAGGACACCCCAATGCTGCTGTGTAACACTTCCGGCAGCAGAAGAGTTAAACTTCGTATGTGCAGCTTTTCATAGACAAATGCTGCAGATACAGAATGCAGGCACCACAACCACTTCTAATCACTGCCACCCAGTCCACACAAAGTTTGTTCCCCTACATCCCTCTTAATTTTCCATACTTAATTCCATCTGCACAAAGGAAGTGCGTGTGAAAAGTAGTTTAATAATAGCAATGGGCCTTTGCTCATGGACATGGGCTTGCTTCAGCTCCATCAGACCATGGCTCTACGATGATGCATTCCAAAAAAAATTAGATATTTTTTTTCCATCCTTGTCGTTATTAAGACTGTCCACTAGGGGGCTCTGAAGGAACCAGTAAACTACAAGCCGATGATCAATTGGGGGCGTGGCAGTATAATCCTGCAGTCTTTACACTATCCAATCGTAAAGTTGCCCACGGTCACATGACAAGCGTCTTTAAGACGGTGGAATCTGTCATAACTGACAGCAAGCCGAAATGGGTGGGGACTGAGGAAATGACTGACAGCAAATTTAGCAAATAGGAAGAAGGCTCTGGCAAGCGGTCGAGGAGTGCTTCCTCCTGATTGGTGGAGGCTCTGTGCAGGGACGGCTGAGCTTAGACTGTTGCCATGACGAGGAGACCCCGTGCCGCCTCCTTCCCGGCTGGTCCGCCATCTTGTTGTTGATTTGAACGGGTTCAGAGCGGGTGAGAGGAGCCGGGACACGGGAGGAGACCATTGCGGGTGACCGCCCCCCTATCCCAGCTGGGAGCAGCGCCTGGGGAGGCGGTGAGAGGAGGAGAAGCCGGCGAGGGCGAGCTGGGAGCGGCCATTACTGAATAGTGTATGTTTAATGCTGGAGCTGGGGGATGGAGGGGGTGAAGCTCAACCAGGCGTCAATCAAAGCATTTTACAATGGGAGGGCAACCACTGAACTACAACTCCCATGATGCTTTGCCAGAGACCTGGGGGGAAGGGGGGTTACAGCTCTTGGCTATCCCAGCCTGGCTGTGCCTGACATCATGCAGTCACTGGCCCTCCATGGGCTCTCGACCAGCTATGAATGGCTAATAGTTTCAGGGGCTCAGTGGGTACAGCGAAGATGAAGGTGAGGGACAGGTGAGTAGTTTTACAAGACCTGCTGAAGGATCAGGTAACGTGGGCTGTATGGTCAGAAGAGTGTGTGGACTGGATAGGTGATAGAGGAAAGGACTAGATGCACTGGCCCTATAAAATAAGGAGGAGAAATGAGTGAAGGACCAGCCTCAGTGTCTTTATTATAGGGGACAAAGGATTTGATGCACTGGCTTTATAAAATACTGAGGGGCCAAATGTGGTGGCTGGATAAAGAGCCACCTGGTACAGTGTTTTAAAAAAAATTAAAATGCGAAGGAGCTGATGCAGTAGTTTTATTAAAGGGGGTGAAAGGCCACATGCTCTGGCACTATAAAATAGTAAAGGACCAAATGTGGTTGCTTTCTAACTGAGCTAAGAGCCACATGGTACATCCTTTTAAAATAAGGCCTGATGCAGTGGCTTTATAATAGGGGGTGAAGGACCAGATGCACTGGCATTAAACCGTGAAGGACTACATTTGGTGGCTTTATAATTGGATATAGAATTTAGAGCATTTAACTAGAGTCAAAGGACCAGATGCAGTGCCTTTATGTAAGGGTGGGGGTTAGATCAGTGTTTTTTTTAACAAGGATTCAAATGATGTCATTATCTTCACTACACATTCTTCAAGATTTAAACTACGTGCCTTCATTACACTCTTACAATTGTGAAAGAGGTCTCCTTGCTTTAAGAAATGCACAAGTGATACAGTAAAAACATCTTGTGAGCATTTGCTTAAATCCTGGATCAACTTGAAATGATTGTCCCTAACATTGGGACCCAAGTCTGGATTTCAAGACTGGTTAAAAACCTCTGCCCTAGCAGAGAGAGACCCGATAAAGCATGTTATCAAAAAGAGAAAGTAGGGCTATGAGACAAGATTTATATTGTATATTTTTACATACTCGGGCATGATGATAGTTGGGGCTAACAAAGGAGGAAGCAACAGCACTGATTAATGGAGCCAACTTGTTCATGACAAATAGTTTTAACCTTTTATATCCAGTAAGTCAGTAATTCTTAACCCCGTGGGGGAGTTCCCAAAAATGTGCCCCTGTTTAGTTTTATATGAACCAGCACATCATACTGATTAGATTATAGGCAACTGTACTCTTTGCTTTGTTTACCACTTTCCAGTTTTATTCAGAACAAAAGAGAGATTTTGCAAAATGTATTTAAATGTTCATGATATTATACTTTGTATGATGGCGGTGACATCACCGCTGGGAGCAGAGAAAGGTGATATTAACTTACCTGAACCTGTCAATTGCAGGTGCTGCCATCCTATTCCGGCCTGTCTTCTTCGCAGTCAACTTCTGTACTTTCGTGCACGTGTGCGAGTAAAACATTAAGGTCTATGGGGTTTCCTGCAGTTCTCACTGCTGATTGACACTTCTTGACAGCGGTAATTGCCTAGTGTCAGGCAGAGGAGATATACCGAGACAAAGTAATTAAAACACAGTCCGTATAAGTATTTCATAAAGATTTTCTTCATAAATGCTAATTTTCCCAGAGGATGACAATGCCACTTTAAAGAGGAGACACTGAGCATTTTTTCCAATTGAAGAATGCCCCACCAAGTGAATACAATATACATAATAAGTTGAGTCTCTTAGGGCTATTTACTAATGTAAGAATTTATGGGAATTCAAAATGAATTTCAGGTTTAAGGACAAAATACACAAACCGGAAATAATCTCCTACTTCGCTATGCTTACAGTTCAGCTATTATGGCCTTAAGTTTAAAAGACTGTCAAAAAATGAAGAAATACTCAAAAAAAACCTAGGTTGCCAAAAAGGCTTTCTAATGGATTTCACATCCTGCTGGAAATGCATATCACCAAGTTATGGCAACTGATTTCTGTTAGTAAGTGTGCAAAGGCCTGGTTATGTAAAGCCATTTTTGGTGTGTGTGTGTGTGTGTGTGTGTGTGTGTGTATATATATATATATATGTGTGTGTGTGTGTATGTATATGTATGTATATGTGTGTGTGTGTATATATATATATATATATATATATATATATATATATATATATATATATATATATATATATATATATATATATATACACACACACACACACACGTTCTGACCGTTGTGAGTAAGGTAGATTAGGGACAAGTAAGAGGGCTTGTTAAATTGGGTTCAGAAGAAGGCAAAGTTGGGTCAAGAAAGATAAATGCTTGAAATAAGGGATGGAGGGTAGACTCAGGACAGTGATTTCGTAACCACTGTGGCAGATTGGTAATAAGGCAAAGGATCTTGCGTGAAGTGTCCAAAGTAGGATAAGAATTCTATGAAACTTTGGAAAGTTTCTTACAATGCAGAATCCCTCCATATTCAGGGTCCCGAAGCCGGCCAGAGCCCCAGCAACGGCCTCTCGCGACTTAATAATTCGCTTCCAGCACAGAAAAGACAGGGCCGCAACCCTGGCAGCGGTTAGAGACCGGGCACAACTCATATTTGAGGGCCACGCCTTATCTTTCTTTGTGGATCTAACGGGCGGCACTTTGGCCTGGAGAGGGTCGTTAAAACCCTTTACCATACTTCTCAGACAAAGGGACATACCATATAGATGGCGCCCCGACCGCTCCCTTCTCATCCTGAGGGGCGAAGACAAACACGTGGTACACGACCTCCAGGGAGCATGGGACTTACTTCATGTTTTGGGTCTACCCCAGGACACCATGCACCGCACAGCGCCCCAGACGACTGCAAGGCTTCCACACGGCTGGGACCCTGAACGGGTAACAACTTTTGTGCCGCGACGACCCAGGCAGGAACCCTCTGAAGGAGCCGGTACCTAGAGACCTGGACAGACCCACGAACCGTATCCTGATTCTACTGGGACAGTGCACAATTTACTATTTAGCCACAACTCCTTGGCACCTTGACTTACCCTCTCTCTAGCCCTCTACCAGTCAAACTTATATTGTTTTTGTTATCCATTACCGTTCAGTCGGAATATGTTATACTTTACCTTGGCGACCGCACACTAGGACACCTCTCCGCTCCCACTACTCTTAGCTACCACATTATGACACACTCAGACCCCCCCCCTGTCGGTTAGGGGGACCCACGGGGAGACACGCGAGGGAACAGCAAAACGACGCACAACTACTTATGTAAAGCAGCAGCGTAGGTGACAAGACCTACACACAACTGCTTACACGGCACAGACGTACACAATCATTACTATAGCCACTGACCCATAGTACACAGAGCGCTGACACTCTAGTCCAATTTGCACAAAAACCCAGTACCGTCTATTGGAAGTAAGGACTACCCCTCAAAGCGGAATACATGACCCTGACGCGTAGTACAAAGTTTGAGTCTCCCCGCAACCTATTATAATAGCCAGCAATGATTACACCGCAAAGCGCACTACCACAAGGCAGGGGTACTGACTTAGTTAATTTGGCTAGCTTAGCACTGATCGGCATTGCTGCCTGTTTTCCTTCTCTCTTTATTGGTGATCTCAGTATTTCACCTAGCTGGCAATATAGCGTGGATTAAGCTACAAAAGTTACCTGTACTGAGCAACAACTGTTACCACATGTTTAATTTTTTTACATTAATCTAAAAATGTGCACCGCTCAGATGTCACCTTTGTAATAACACTGTGATATGTTCATGCTTACGACCGCTATCGTGGCAGAGTAAGCTGTCCTGTATTTCCATGCACTCAAAAATAAAGAATTAAGGGGGCGGGGCCGGACCGCCGACCTGGATGGTCGCACGCAAGACCAGCTCCAGCAACTGCAGCCTAATTAAGCTACAAAATTAAGATTTCCAGCGTGAAAAACGTTCAGCGACGGAGGCCCTTACCGGGTGGAGAGCACCAGAACCAGGGCGAGGCTGACCCGAAGGGTTTTAGTCCCCTGGAGGAAGAAACCTCACTGGCACACAGAGGCCTACTCCGGCGGTGAGTGAGGCAGACGGCCGCTGCCCAGCTATCCCGCCTATCGGTGCTCCGCCAAGAGCCAGACCCGCGAGGAACCGGCTCCGTTCCCCCCCCTTTGGACCGGGGGGGTGATCCCGGTCCTCACCCTTGAGCCCTGACCAACACACAGCACCCAAGATGCCGCGGCAAAGGCGCCCCCGACCCGCAATGGAAACTCCGAAACTAAGATGGCGGAGGCCACGTGTGCGGGTACTGAAACTAACATCTACCTGCTTACCCGGAGCGGCAACAACCAGGAGGGATTGAAGGCACTTGCAACACAGTCCACTACTGCAGCCACCCACGGACACCCCTGTGTTTAAACGAGCCACACAGACCTCGAAACTGAGATATGAACAGGGATGAGGGAAAAGACCGCGACAGGCAGCGGGGAAGGAGGCTAAACAGACAAACATCGGCCACACAGAACAGACAGCAGGACCCTGAACTGCAAATGGTCACTACTCTGATAACGCGATCCAGAGGTACCCTGCCGAGCGACCCTGACGGAGACACGCCACACTCAGGCAGCCGACCTGCGGCGGGAACACGCTGAGTCCAAACCAAGCAGAGACTATTGAGATACACGAGAGAACACTTTGAAAGCAAGTCTCATTGCCACACAAAGTTAGTCTATAACCCTGGACTGTACGAGTAATTGGGGGGCGAGGGGGGGATACCTAGCACTCATTAGCGTCAGTTAATAGTATATGCATGTTGTCTACTTCTCTATGCATGACACACTAATCTGTATGCACACTCAGTTTGGCATGCCCTTTATGTTTTGAAAGCCTAGGGGGTTCAGTATACTGCCTATTTAGTCTTGCTGACTGTTCACTTATCTGCCTAATCTACTTAATTACCACCTGACATGTCTGCTGTATTTCACCCACATATTAACTACGTCGCAGTAATTGTCAACCAATGTTTAATCACTATTATATATGTTGGAACAGCAGACACACTCCAAGTTAGCTTGAATTAGCTTGTTCAATATTTTGCAACCATCTTGATACTTATCCTGCCTACCAAACAAACAAAGAATCGTTTACACTTTAAAGCGAGGACACTCAACGTAAATGTTAAAGTAATATTCTTAATCGATCGATATCCTTTTGTATTACCTAATCAAAAAAAAATGTGCTCTGTTTCTCTATTACCCAATGTAACAAATGTTTTGAAACCTACGTATGGAATGCCGTTGGGGTACCATATGTAAGCATGTAACTACCATAAGCACTGCAAAAATAAAGATTTACAAAAATAAAGAATTAAAAAAAAACAAAAAAAAACCATGATACGCATTAGAGAGAGCCAAAACTGAAGCCCCCTGTAGTACTACTTCCATGATGCTTTGCCAGCTCAGAAAGCAGCATGTTATGGGAGCTATGGTTCTAAAATGGGGAGAGGCTTTATCTTTTACCATCCCTTGAATTAAACATCAAGTGTTAGAAGTCCAATAAATATGTATGACTGTGATGACATAACTACTTATTACGGAATTTACATGATTTATTTCTGGAAATTTTAATTGTAGTAGTTCTGACAGCCTTAGAAGCAGAAGGGAGAATTCTGGAACTAATTATTTTGAGGCATCATTTTGTATTTACCAATATTCATTGGAACCGTCAAGTTTTTTTGGGACATGCTACTTTAGGCAAATTCAGTAATTGGATATCCTCTCCCCAAAATTGTTGTCCATACTTCAGGGCAGTACTTTTCAAATACTACCCATCAGCATGAACAGATAATTTGCGAAGGGAAGCATACTGGGTTTGGCAAATCTAATCTTGATTTGAGGTCATCTACATCCCAATGTTAATATACAAAGGCTAAAATTTACATTTATAGGGACATAAACACCATAACTGCTTCATTTCATTGAAGTGATTATAGTGTCTGGAGTCCCTTGGCGCTGTCCTTCCATTCAGCATTAACTTGTTTTTAATCTTTTAATGCCAAACAAAGTCACCCATATCTTCTGTGATGCTTGGGCTAATGAGGTAGCTGATTGTATCACGGTGCCATTGCAGGTATGAATCGGTAAGGTTACAAAAGAGTAAGCTCTGACTTAGCCACGCTATCAGTGGAGGCTGAGCTATGGGAATCCATTGACCGTCATTCAGTGTTAAATTGCTCTAAAATTGTTAAGCACTGAACGGAGGGACAATGCCAGGAGACATGTTTGTATCCCTAATGCTGTAGTGTAGTTCCTTTAAACTCGAGATTCACAATGCTAGGGCACTCTTGTCATCTTAACCACTATAGTGGGATATAATGGTTATGGTGCTTGTTTTAAAATCGGAATTGCAAAATATAGGTTACAATTGCCACAAGTGACTATATAGCAAAGTTGAAGATTTTTTTTTTATATAAATCTGCTATTTTTGCCTTAATTGTGCAATTTGGGTTTTAGTTTCCTACATTTCTCAGTTAATAATAGAAACATACTGTATATTTTTAAAGACCTACATGCACAGTTAATGGTTGCCATTCTAAATGGCAAAATAGGTCAAAGAGTTAAAAAAAAAAGAGACTGCAGTACCAAAAAAAAATAACAATATGAAGAAAGCTTATAAAATCAATAAATAAATGAATAAGTACTGTGCAGCTGACTCATAAAACCACCATGACTCCTCTTGTGGTATAATATAAGTCACAAAAAATTAAAAGCAGACTTAAGCAGTACATCTAAGTGCTGCATTTTGAAAAAGTTATTCTCCTACCACATAAATCAAATAGAATAAGCCCAGGAAGCAACAGAGAGAGGTTTGTAGTGCCCAAGCCCATCAAAATTCATGTAGTCCTCCCTCAAATTGCACCGATCACGGTGAATGATAACATGATCACGTCTAACTCGATCACCATGTTACTGTAGCAATGGTAGGCAGTGATTGCCAGATTTAAAGAGAAGAGTCCCATGCTGGCAAAGATTGAGGAGTAAAGAGAAAATTGCAGGCATATGGGAAGCAATAACTGGAGGGCATTGCACATTAAAAAAAAGGTTTGTAAACCCGAAATGTTTGTGTCCTTCATTAAAATGTATCCCTTAATTCTGATGGCGCTTGTTTGAATTTTTATTTTTTGTGCATTCTATATGGCAGCATCATATCTATGCAGTAGGTGTTCATGCCATCCTACATTGGTAGATGCTCAACCCAATCATCCGAGAAATTTAAATCACACGCAGCTTTATACCAAAGAGCTTTCCTTTAAATGTAGCTCATTCATAGAATGAAAGCAGCATCAGTGATTACACAAGCAACATTTCTCATTGAAATTATGCTTTGATCCAAAGCACAGTTGACATCACGCATCCTAGGAGTAGGAAATATCTTACGCTGCTTATTTAACAAGGTTTATAATTTGGATTGGGTAGATGGAAAAAGTGTGTGTGGGGGGGGTGATCATTGGTGACCATCTGAAACACTTCAGATATTTCAGTAGTCAAAGGAATTCTGTTTAGTAACTTAAGTCTAACCTTCTAGAGGACCATTTTATGGACTGTGTTTATAATAGTCACAGTTGTTGAGGAAACAATGTTTTGTTTTAATACCTAAATTGGTGATTATCTTGGTTCCAGCAGAGCATTATTAAATCTAGTGTTTACTAGGATCATCTCTGAATTTAGTGAATACACCTATATTGCAAAGGACAACTATTTTTCCATGTATTTACTAGTACAGTGTATAGCTGTCATGTTCCTGACAGATCCACTTGAACCATAAGAGAAGAATGATTTTAGTACGGCATACACCATGAGTTTGCTGTATCAAAATTGAAAGGTTATTTGGGGGAGGGGAGCGACGACTGCTCAGTGTATTTGCTGCTTGCCAGGTCTAATTGGTGTGCTCATTTAATCCTGTCTTATCTCTCCTAATATATGCTCATACATGTAGAGGCTTTAGCTATATGCTGGGAAATGTTTGGCATACAGCAGGATCACTTTTACTATGCTTGTGGTGTTTTCTCAGTTGTATTAGCAGCTTATTAAAGGGTGGACTAATATTGACACTTTGTCCTCTGTAGACAAGTTTAAATGCTGTGCACACCTGAGAAGCACTTGCTCCTTTTCACCTGGTAATTTGTACCCACTAATAAATAATTCAACCGGCCTCACTTTCCAGGTGTTCTGACTCGGGTTCCTTTTTCCATATCTTTTGTACATGCACTTTGACCAATTATCTGTATACCTCTTTGCCCTGAATGTTCATCCTTAGCAGATTAAGAAAAAATAGATTTGTGTATGATTAGAAGGTCTTGGGTTCCCTGTTGGATGGTTTCCTCCATTATAACATTAGATCATATTTTGCGGTATTCTCTCCATGGCAGGCTGTTTGAACCCACTTCCTTTTCCTGTGTAAAAGATTTCCCTATTACAGTACTTGCCTTCCTGTCTCTTCTACTAAAGAAAGCTACTAATTAAAAATAAACGTGGCTTTGGAAACTTACTGACTGCGCCAGAACGTCGACACCTGTAGTTTTGATGGCTAAGTAAAAACCTCCTTTGCAGTTGGGAGTGCGGAGGATTTCAGATTTATCATAGTCCTTTTGTGTACCAATATGTAAGCATTTCACAAACAAGCTTTAATAGTGCTATTTCAGGGGTATGTTGTCAATTCTCTGACTGAATCTTGCCTTGAGTGATCATTGTCACTTGACCTAATCTGTCTTTTTTAGCATGAGCAACATTAAGTGAAAGATTGCATTGCAGGGTAGCTGTAGGATGCATTAATCTAATACCATGCTTGCGTATTGGTAAGAATGTTGAGGGTGATGGGCAAGGAATGCTGTCTTTTTATCAGGCTGGCTCTATTATTAGGCAACTGTTTCAGGACTCTGGTATGCACTCTGTTCTATGTCAGGAGATCTTGTTTCTGTGAAGAGCGTTATGTCGCTATGCATCTTGGTGCCAGTCTGTGTGTACACACAAGCATCATTACATAGAACGTACATGTAGGTCACAGTAATTGGGGCTCCTAATGTGGCCCTTTTTAAATAGTTTGGCCATTCCATAGTCATACTACATCCTTCTGACTTTGATTAGCTGCAATGCTGATGAGTACAGCTGTAATGTTTGGAGTAAAGTCTGGGTGGGAGGAAAACATCTTTGTACTTTGTCCATTACATTGGTGAGACCGTTTATTCACAAGGTCATTGTAAGTCATTCTCTTATGTTTCCAATTTGCTCTCCTCCCCCTCACGGGACAGGCGGTACTGCTCCTAGCCCCTTTTAGGGCCGCTGTACATTCCTATCGTTCTCCCGTGATATCCCCAATTCCTCCCTCGAGCTGTTATTGTTGTTCATTTGGGTTGGTGATAGAGGCAGGCATTCTGTTTTTATTGTGCTATTTTAGGTGTGGGGGGGGAAAGGGTGGGTTGCGGTTGGTTCGGCTCGCGTAGGCTTGGAGTGGTTTTTTTTTTTTTTTTTTTTTTTTTTTTAATTCTTATTTCCTCGCCCAGCTAAGGGGTGTTAAGTTAATGCCTCTGGTTTGGCCTTTTATCCTAGTTTGTGTTACAACTTGGGGGCTTTTCCGTCCGGCATCCCAGATCTTGCTCTGGGCCCTTTTCTGAGAACCAATTACACAGCAGCCCAGTGGCGCGGTATCTGGAATTTTTGTGGACTGGTAGCAGCTAGTGTGGTGATTCCATTACCTACTAGTGTGGCTGTGTGTGTGTGCGTGTTAGTGTGTGTGTGTGTGTGGGGAGTTAGAACTAGGGGCCAGAACCCCGATCAATCTGGCGTGAGGGTCTTAAGGTTGTCCTCCCAATGCTCCCATGCCTCTAAGATATGTTTCCTGGGAGTCAACGGTTTCTGGAACATTGCTTCGTAATCGAAGTTCGTTGTGACCTGCCATATCAGGGCCTGTATGTTGGGAGCCCTATTCGATTTCCGAAGTCTTTCCTCTTATCCACCAGCTTTGAGTTGATCTATATTAGTTTGCCAATGGTTGTTTCTGAAACCTCAGTGATTCTAGATTCTAACATTGTATTCTCTGTAAGTACAGTGAAAAGGTTAAACCTTCTTAGACATACTGTTTATTCCAGTGATTTATTTGTAACTTTTTCCCCAAGTGGAAGGAACTGTTGTCTGTTCCATGTGGTATAATGAGCTAGTGTTCCTGATGCTAACATACAGTGCTTCTCTGATTTGGTTAGTAAGCACCTAAAGCAGTCTCTGCTTCTGAAGAATGCAGAGACTGCTAACTCGCCATACAGGGGGTGGCACAAACTTCGTTCTGTGGCAAGAAAAAAGTTTAAATGGATTCTCAAAGTACCATAGCTAACTGTGCACCATACTTTAACCCCTTAAGGACCAAACTTCTGGAATAAAAGGGAATTATGACATGTCACACATGTCGTGTCCTTAAGGGGTTAAGGAACTCCTTGTCACCCTCATTATATTGGTTATGGATGCAGTGTTTTGCAACTCTCCCGTTTCTCATATTCACCCTAGATTTGTACAGTTGGCTGGATAAGATTAATGATGTTGGTCAGTGACCAAGTAAAGGAAAATGAATAATTACATGAAAAGGGATGGGTTAAAGCATTAAAGAAAGCTTGGGACAGTAATAGAATTTGGAGACTATAGAAGTAAAGGAATGGAAAGCTCAATACAGAGCATGGAAGCGAAATGGTGGGCAATGGAAAAGGGTCTGGAAGGTAGTAGGTGGGACCAATTGTGGGACAAAAGTGTAGGAGATGAAGAGGCCTAGTGACTGAAAGTAGGTAAGCAATCGGGGGACTAAAACTACAAATTGTAGCTTCTGGGGACTCCATGCTTTTTAATTATTTTAGAACCGTTTAAAATATAAAGATTTTATATTAAAATTATGGAATTACGACTAACTCTTGAGTCCCAGTTTAGATCAATGTGTGCTGTCAGTACAGGTTTCATCCTTTTTTTATTAGTTTTTTTTTTTAAACTTACATTTTACACTCATCCTCTCCCTCCAATAACCACACTATTGCACTTCAGCTCCACATGAAAGAAAGAGGAAGCAACCCTCTCAAGAAAGCATTGAGGATACTTTCCACGGGAGAGCAAACCGTAGTGTTTGCACTAACTCTTTTCCTTTTGTCAATTGACAGGTTTTCTATGGGAAAATTAGAATTGGCTAAGAAAGCTCATATCTGTGCTTTGTCCTGAATACTGCAGAGGTTCATTCATATTCTGTCAGGGTGAGCATATATTTAGCACAATATTTATATTTATTTCACATTTAATGCGTCATAATGTCTTTTATTTCTATTCTGTTTTGCTTCAGTGTGTTGCCAGTTTATTGATTTATTTATTTGGGGGGTGGGGGAGGGTGTTCAATACTGTTTTATTGTTCATGTGATAAAGTAAACGCTTGCTTCTAATCTGCCTGACTAAGCCTTGAGTGAGATAATGTAGCTTTAGGGGACATTTTCAAGTTCATGCATGTGTTAAGAGCATCTGCCATGTGGAAGCAAAAGCTGAAAGATCAATCACAGGGGTCACACAGTTTGAGGCTGGGAGTCATATGAGGACAATTTCCATGATCCACTTTGTCGACTGCTTGCATTGACAGTGTGTAGTATGTGGTTATCTTGTTTATGACTCAGTGCCCTATGTTGCTAACTCATAGTTTACATCGGGGCCTGCTGTGAATTCCTTTTTGAGGTGTTGAGTTAATCTAATGTCTGGGGCAAAGGGTCTGCATGAAAGTTCAACCTTTCTATTATATTTACTAAACCAGGAATAGCGAAGATTTGATCCTTCCCCAGCTTATTTTGAGTTTGCAACCTTTGTGGCCAGTTATTTACAAGATTGTGTGTTGGGTAGCACTGTCTGTCTACTTTTAAAATGGATATGCAGAAAGACGTGCAAGAAAAGGATTTTTACTTTAAAGGGACATACTAGTCCCCAAAACAACTTTAACCTAATGAAGTATTTTAGGTGTTTAGATCATGTCTCTGAAGTCTTACTGCTCACATCAGTGCTGTTTTTGTTAAAAGGATACTATAAGTGCCAGGAATACAAAGCTGCATTCCGGGCACTGTAGCTGACCCCCCTGCTGCCAATAAAGTTTTAGAACCCTTTTTTTTTTTTTTTTTTAACTATCCTGATCCCAGCGCAGATGTCTCTCGCAGTTCTACCTACGACGTCCCGCGAAGCACTAAAGCGCATGCTCAGCAAATGCCACTCGCATTAGACCTCCCCGTAGGAAAGCATTGAATCAATGCTTACATGTGGGGAAATAGCGGACACTGGATTTCCTCATGCAGAGCGTGAGGACGTCAGCGTCAGTTACTAGATCAAGGGTCTGGGAAGCGCCTCTAGGTGCAGCACTAACACTGTACCCAGACCACTTTAATAAGGTGAAGTGGTTGCCACAGAAAATCTAAAGGCTCCGGGGTGGATTTCAATGTGCTAGGGCTAACCTTTCACTCTCTAGTGGCAACTGGAAATTTTTAGCTTTGTGTGTGAAATCTAAAAGCCCTAGCAGGGGTGGGAAAAAAAAAAAAACTTTCTTTAAACCTGAACTCATTGCTTCTAAGCAGGAAAAAAAAATTCAGAGCTCAAGTTTGCTCTGATTGGGCACTTGATATTACACGAGCATGGTTGAGTAGGATCCTAAGAATGTAGCTGGAGTGAGAATCGAGTCAGCAGAGTAAAGGAACCTGAGCCCCTATTAAACGTAACCTTGAAGGTTTCAGGTATGCGATTTGCAGAGTTCATCAGTGGTGGATTAGGTAATTTAATCTGGAATTTGATAAGGCTGGAAGGGGATCCAACAGAGCACAATCTAGATGGTGCAAGTTATATCTACATGCTCACTTGCCCAAACAGTGCTAAAGCGATAGATGGCTTGAGCATACTTCTTGTGAATGGCTAAAGCACTGGCTTAATCGGTCAGTGAACATAAACAGAATGGACTTTACTTAAGGCTGATAATAGCTGTGTGATTGGGACCTACCAGACACAGAAAGGTAGTATCTTTCATTATTACTTTTTTCACTCTAGTTTATCATTGAGTACTAGTATATTGCAGAAGTCAAAAATTAAAATCCAGACATACAAGTTCATGAGAGGGAAAGTGTAGGTCTGTTTCAGTATTTGAATTATGGAATAAATGTGCTCATTTTATGGTGCAAACTGTAACTTCTTAATGTGTTGGATGGGTGAGCTATGTCTGCAGCCTTTTATAGTAATAATGTAATTTTTTTTAATGTCAATAATATTGGAAAAATAGTAATGGTTCGGATCATTGTGTGTTATATTGTTTTTTTTTAATTTAAATTAATAAATATGAATATCTGCATCTTTGTAACTTTTTACAGTTAAAATTTCAGGTTGGTAATTTTATATATTCTCAATTTAATTCTACGTGGAGGTTGTTTAGGTGTTAATTTTTTTTTTTTTTGTGAAGTGATCTTCTGAAGAAACTTTTGAGTACAGGCCTTGAATTTTCTTTTTTTTCTTTTTTTTTTTGTTTTTCTCTAATGGTTCATGTTTTTCTTTTTCTTTCAGATCCCTTGAGTGAGTCAAGACAAGAGTGTGAAGGTCCTGCAACCCACAACCTTTTGTTCTTCAGTGCTGCTGCCAGGCCCCGTGCCCCTCTCCATGCCCCCGCCAAGCGTCGGGCATCCAACGCAATGTGTGTTTGTCAAACCATGGAAGTGGGGCAGTGCGTTAAGAGCGCAGTATGCGACAGGGGCCGAGGGGTTCTCCTGGAACCGTTCATTCATCAGGTGGGAGGGCACAGCAGCATGATGCGTTACGATGACCATACTGTGTGCAAACCACTTATAGCCAGGGAACAGCGCTTCTACGAATCTCTTCCACCTGAGATGAAAGAATTTACCCCCGAGTACAAAGGTGAAGGACTCATCTGGAAATTGGTACCCTTAAGACTGCATACATTTTATATTCTTTATTCATGAACTCCATAAGGTGTTACTATGCAAAGCTTTCAGCCATTTGTTTTGTTTATTATTATGCTCAAATATGTTCTGTTGCAATAAAAATGTGTTCTGCTGACTACTTCTTTTCTTACTTCAATCTAGATTTTGAAAGATTTATCTTGATGTAACTATGATACAACTGGTCATGTGTTTGACATAAATAGAATCTTTTTAAACTGTCTGTACCCATAGTACATTAATTTCATAAAACTGGGAAATGTATTTGGCCACCATTATTTATTACTATCACAGCCTGTATTAGTCATTGGCAAGAATTGGTTTACTGGAGAGTAATGAATATTGCATATCTGTGGTTTAATCTTTTTCAATAACCTTGTTTGATGAAATAGAACATACAATGTTACAGCAATCCTACAGTCCTGTGTTTTATGCTATGTAGGAAATGGTATTGTCACACAACCCTTTTTATTTATTTTTATATATCTTATGTAACTTAAGTTACAGGTTCAAAGTAATCTCTTGTCCTTTCAGGTGTGGTGTCTGTCTGCTTTGAAGGTGACAGTGATGGTTACATTAACCTTGTGGCATACCCTTTTGTGGAGAGTGAGTCCATGGATCAAGAAGAAACCCCTGAAAGGGACCACTCAAGGCGCAAGCACTCCCGCCGTGGACTCCATCGCACGAATAGCAATGCTGCAAGCACTGAACATAAGGATGATTGGTCACTATTAACTGGGGAGAACTCTGAAAGGTATTAGACATATTTTATGTTCTTTCACTTCAGAAAACTAAATGGAACTACAGGGGATGTCATGTAACCTTTGCTATGATGTGTTTTTTCTTTATGGATTTGCCAGTGATTCTAATGTAAGTGGAGATTCTAGTGTGCTCCCATCTCAGAAATTTGAGTAAATGTCTCATTACTAGTAAACTATAAAATAAATAAATAAAAAACCATACACACTGACACAAACATTTTACCCCAGTGTATCCTTGCATAGTATATATGCACAAAATGGCTTGCATATATATTTTGAGAATGCATTTTTAATGTCAGAGTGGGGTTTTCCATGTAATTTTTTTTTTCATTATGTCTAATGCACCACAGAACTGTTATTGACATAATGCATATTTAACACGTGTTTATGTATGTGTAACAAACCAAATGTTTGCTTTAATATGTATTTTTTATTATTTAGCAAGTGTCTATTTGGTACACACACACACAAACCGGTATGGTGGTGAAAATGTGATTGAAAATCCCTTCCACCTTTGGTCAGTACATTGTTAAACACAGATCTGCACACCAGCCAAGCCACTAGACTTGCTTTTCCCACAGAAATCTCAAATTTCAGTGGTTTCTACTGCAAGGGATTCTTGGTTGGCATATGCAAATTAGTTCAACAAAGATTCACCTCTTTGCCTAATTATTCAATTTTAAACATGGATTCCTTGGAGTATGTTTGCTGTGTACAACAGCTTTGAAACACAAGAGATGCAAAGCCAGTAAACCCTCATGGACAGCTGTTTCATTGTTTAGAGGCAAAAAGGTAATTATTTGCTGTACTAATTTGCATATGCCCACCCAGAATTCCTTGCAGTAGCAATATCACTGACTTCAGGTGGAAGGGGATTTCAGTCACATTTTTCGCCACCATTACTTTCTTGGTTTGTGTGAGTGTGTTTATATAGATATACATACATGTTCAGGTGAGTGCAGTCCTGTGTGTGTGTGTGTGTGTATGTATATATGTATATATGTGTATGTATATATGTATATATGTGTATGTATATATGTATATATGTGTATGTATATATGTATATATGTGTATGTATATATGTATATATGTGTATATATATATATATGTATATGTATATGTATGTGTATATATGTATGTGTGTATGTATATATATATATATATATATATATATATATATATTCTGTAAACAAATTGTGATCCCCCATTATACGAGTGGGAATGTGTTTGGACCAGCTTGATTACCACTCATATAATGGAGGATCACGTTTGTTTGCAGTTATTTATTTCAACCAGCAATTGCATAGGAGAAGTTTCCTTAAGGTGCAAATGCAGTTAGTCTGGGTACATAACAAAATGTTGAACAGTTCTTAGATGCAATCGCAATAAAGAGTCTTGAGTCTTATGGCATGCACATGTTATCTAATTGAAAGAAAATAGAAAGCTGGCAATTTGGTCAGGTGGCATAATCTCACAAATTTTAAGCTTAAAGGACCACTATAGTGCCAGGAAAACACTCGTTTTCCTGGCACTATAGTGCCCTGAGGGTGCCCCCACCCTCAGGGACCCCCTCCCGCAGGGCTCTGGGGAGAGTAAAGGGTTAAAACTTACCTTTATTCCAGCACCGGGTGGGGAGCTCTCCTCCTCCTCGCCGCCTCCGATCCTCCCTTTCGGCTGAATGCGCATGCGCGGCAAGAGCTGCGCGCGCGCATTCAGCCGGTCTCATAGGAAAGCATTTACAATGCTTTCCTATGGACGCTTGCGTGCTCTCACTGATTTTCACAGTGAGAATCACGCAAGCGCCTCTAGCGGCTGTCAGTGAGACAGCCACTAGAGGATTTGGAGGCTGGATTAACTATCTCTGAAACTGCTATGTTTATTTAAAAAAAAAAAAGTGGGGGGGGTTAATCCTAGAGGGACCTGGCACCCAGACCACTTCATTAAGCTGAAGTGGTCTGGGTGCCTACAGTGGTCCTTTAACTTTTGGGTGGGCAAATCCTACCTTGTTGCAATGCACTTTATTACCTGATGTCTGTTGACATCAGTGTTAGAAATGTCTGTAGTGTGAGTTTATTAGTTTTTAAGTAGATTTTCATGGTGTCCATTTAGCTATGCACTTAAAGCTTTAAGTCTCAAATACTTACTTGCCTGACATTTATCACTGTAGACCACATTGGTGGATGAGAGAGGCAACATGTATTAAAATTCATGGGATCTAATGACTGTTTACTTGGTCTTCTTTAATCTTGCAGTGCCCAGGAGATGAAGAGCCCAAAACTGGAGTTAGTGATGCACTCAGAAGTTCCCTTTCAAATGCTGGATGGCAACAGTGAGATGAGCTCCGAAAGAATTAGTTACAACCCTTGGAGCCTCCGCTGCCACAAGCAGCAACTGAACCGCATGCGTTCTGAATCCAAAGAGAGGAAACTGTATAGTATCTTTCTTGAATGATCTGAAATTAACATAAACCTCTTTTAATCCATTTTACTTTGAGAGCTGAATTTTATTATATCAGGCACTCCCTTCTCCCAAGATATCATAGCTGCAGTGTTTTGCAAACATTGCATTTACCAGATCAACCTTTACAGCACCTACCCCTTGGTATTAGATCCTGTACTGTCTTTATGCGATATAACAAAAGAGACTGGTGCAGGTTCTCACATAGCGTTCTGTGGGAGAGCTTTAATAGCAGTCAACTTCAGCCGTCGTGCACCTTTAATCCTTTTAATTTCACTGATTTGGGCATCATATCATTTGAATATGTATAGATATTTTAATTTTATTGTTTTTCTTCCATGACCGCACTCCAAGGACTTCTTGAGGTAGTACAAAAATAAAACTTTGCTTTTATTTACATTATACAAAAATAAATAAAATCGACTTTTCCGTTTAAACACTAATCTTTTGTCAGGAATTCTGTCTACTACCTCAAGAAGTCCTTGGAGTGCTGTCATGGAGAACAATATGCTTTTGTGTAATTATGATTAGCCCCGGGCAACGAACTGCAACTTTACTCTGGCGTGCAGGCTTCTAAGGAATTTTTTATATATATTGATAAAAAAAAACAGCACTTTTATAGATGTTCAGTTGATGAAGCCCACTGGTTTTCATATATAAATATATTTGGTAGTCTAGGCCTTGGCTTTCCACCTCTCTCTGTCACAGGTGCCTCATTCCATGGCTCTATTTAACCTTGTACTGCAGAGCGCCCCAGATGGAATATATATTTATTTTAATATTCTACTTTGTCACAAGATGTTTTCAGATCCTTAACTCCACTGCTCTACCAGAGTTTCTTCTCTTAGAAAATGTGGTACACCATTTCAAGTTCCCATGTGTGCTGGACCTTAAGATGGGCACAAGACAGCATGGGGATGATGCTTCTGAAGAGAAAGCAGCGCGGCAAATGAAGAAGTGTGAGCAAAGTACATCAGCCACGCTTGGTGTGAGGGTGTGTGGCATGCAGGTACCAAATTTAGTCACCCTAGATTGACTCTAGTCTTAACTGCCTAGTCTTAACGCTTCTGTTATGGGCAGGGACACATTAATATAAAGTTCAAGTGATTTTCTAGACATGAAGGTGAAAACTATATTGCATGTTAAATGTAAATAAACTTTAAAAATGACAAACTGCCCGGGAACACATGGGGGGGGAGAGAGACTTATTAAAGTATTGTGCTATTAAATATGATGCACTGTACAATATCTCTCTATACCTTTCAAGTTTTGTATACTATCACTTTTAAATTCAGCCTAAATTGAAATGTGTGTGTGTGTGTGTGTGTATATATAAAAAAAAGAAAAAAACTACTAACAGTGAGACAATGAGTCATGGAAATCAGATTTCATTGATGACTCCTTTTTACATTTTCATAGCATACCACTTTGATAAATCTCCATTTAGCACAATGCTGACTGCTAGATGCATTACAACAGCACTAAAGAAAAATTAGAGGGTGCCAAGATGTGGAAGCACACACGTACAGGTTTGGTGCAGTGGGGATATCTACATTTATGAACTATTTTATGTAGCCCTGACAAACCTATATTTGTAGAATTTGTGGGATATGTAAACAGAATATAAAACTTATAATACATGGTTCCCCTGTACTTTCTTCAAGCTCTTCTTAGGATAATGTAATTGCAGCTAATCAATAGCACATCACAAGAGATCTGAGATTCTAGTGTGTTTTCTAGAAAAGTAAGAGGAAAGTGTAGACTTGGCGCGCTAACCACTAGTTCTTGTCTTATGGTAATGTATAACCCGTGTTATCCTACAGAATCTGGTCAGATGGAAAGTGAAGTTAGATGCAAGCCCCAGCTGTAGATAGTGTATGATTCCAAATGTAATGGGGAAATAAAAAAAGTGTGTGTGTGTGTATATATATATATATATATATATATATATATATATATATATACACACACACTATTTTATTTCCCCATTACATTTGGAATCATACACTATCTAGAGCTGGGGCTTGCATCTAACTTCACTTTCCATCTGACCAGATTCTGTAGGATAACACGGGTTATACATTAACATAAGACAAGAACTAGTGGTTAGCGCGCCAAGTCTATATATATATATATATATATATATATATATATATATATATATATATATATATATATATATATATATATATATATATATATATTGATTGTGTGGCTGCACTCACAGAAAGTTTCCTTTAAAATGTAACTTTTATTGGGTTTCCATAAAAAAATCGACGTTTCAGTCCAGCATGTGGACTGAAACGTCGATATTTTTTTTTATTTTATGGAAACCCAATAAAAGTTACATTTTAAAGGAAACTTCCGTGAGTGCAGCCACACAATTTGAATGTATGATGCTTTAGCCCAGGTAATGCACCCGTTTTTTTGCAAACAGTGATAGCTTGAGTGCAAGGTACAGTATATATTTTTATATATATATATGTATATATAATTAGCTGTTGTACTATTTATGTAGACTGTTTTGTTTTTATTATTTCTAGGTTTTCCAGATGGACACAGGGCATTATCTGTGTTTGAACAAGTACTATGGGCGTGGACTGAGTGCAGAGGGTTTCAGACAGGCGCTCTATCAGTACCTTCACAACGGTGTCAATTTGCGTAGGGACCTGTTTGAACCCATCCTGAGCAAGCTGAAACGCCTTACGTCTGTGCTGGAGATCCAGGCTTCTTATCGCTTCTACTCAAGTTCCCTTCTGATTATATATGATGGCAGGGACCACCCAAGGTCAACTGACTCCATGGTTCAGGAACCAGTACCAAAAGTGGATGTGCGTATGATAGATTTTGCCCATAGCACCTACAAAGGCTTTCGTGATGATCTCACAGTGCATGATGGACCAGACAAAGGGTATGTTTTGGGCCTGCGTAGTCTCATTAGCATCCTGGAGCTCATTCGAGATGAGAGCCAATAATGTCTACAAAGGACCACTTGTCCATGAGGCCTCTATGCTCGTCCACGGTTCCTGCTCCTTGCACTCCTGTACCTTTTTTAATGGTGATTTTCAAGATGATGTAAGGGCTTGGAGAGGTAATTCATGCGCACAATGACAAGAGTGCCACAGTGGATGTACATTAACTGTTTGCACTTTTCATTTTCATAGTAAACCAAATTAAGTTTTCCTATTTAATCTCCAGGCTGTGTTCTACTTTCCTTTCATGAAAATATCTCCCTGTTTATTGTCAACGTACAACTGTCTGTTACCTGCTTGCCTGAGAGGACAAGGCAGGAAGACATCTGGCCTTTTAAAATTTAGCACAGTAAATCTGCACTTATAGAGTCTTGTGCCGAAAACCAGACAATAGTATTGACCCTCAACCGAGAAAAACAACGAAACTTCAATATGACAGATTGGGGGACTTCTGATGTAAAACGCTACCAAGGTTTGTGTGTTGGAGCTAAGCTCTCCACAAATATTTTTCTTTACGTCAGCAAATGGCTGCTTTTGTGGACAAAACTTGACCCTACTCAGGCTCTGCTTGTGCTTGTTCCACCACAGTTATGGCAGGAGAAGGAATACTGTGGTACCCTTTTCCCCACCAAACTTTCCATAGCTGTAAATGCACAGAGGAAACTTATCAATGCAATCAAATTGTATGCCTCCATCACTTTGTAGCCCCTTTACCCTCCTTAAAAAGAAGTCTGGACTTGTGGACCTGTTATGCATCCACAGAATTGTATATATTTATATTGCTATATAAATATACAAATATATATATATATAACACGCACATATATATATATCTCAGATAAAATCTATATATAGAGCTCTATTATTCACGCTTACCATTGTATGATGCCTGTCTTCCCTGCTCAGGAGAGGTTGGGGTCTAAATGTTAATTTCCTAATGCATTAAGAAACTTGTGACCTAAATTACAATGCGAACGGTGGTCAAACATGCTAGACCTCAGCTATTCAATGTAAATCGCAAGAGTGACAGATCAGATGACAGCGGAGTCATAGAGTTTAAAATGCTAATAGCACAGGTGTGCCTTTTTAATTCCCCCCTCTTCTCACCTCCCTTTAATTTCATTTGTCATAGGGGGGCACAAAATCTTTGGTTTTCTTAGATTTGGTTAGTATAAAGAAATGGAGAATGCAGTTAGGCCTAAATCTTAATCATAAAATGACATTTAAGAATTTCTGTCCCACAATATCAAGATAACAAATGTATTTATTACATTTTTGCTTAACATTCAACTTTAAACTTTGTTGTAGGACTTGAATGGTTTTTTTTTTTTTTTTTTTCCTTTAGAAAGAAAAGGGATGATTTTAAATTTAACACACAAAAAAAGTTGCATTATTCTCAGAGGAGAACCGTGAGCAGATACAAAATGTATTATATAGATTTCCTCCTTGCTCTCCGTCCATGTTAATCGCAAATGCTATTAAATTGTCCCGAAAATCAGCCCAGTAGTGCATTTGGGTGTCCGTTCTCAGGGAAGAAAGAGTTACCGTGTACTGAAGCACAACTGTGTGCATTACTCTGCAAGAGAAGAGTTTGTGGCCATTAGGTTCCAATTGGGTGATGGTTTGGCATCCCAGATGGTCCTGAACATGTATTCCATGATGCCATGCTAGCTGAGCATAATGAGAAGTTTAGATCAGGAATATCAGGTGCCAAGGTAAAAAAAAATCAAAACATTGTCCAGCATTAAATAATATTTTTTTATTTTTTTTTTTACTTGCATATAACACTCGTGTTTAATTGGTTCCAGCAGAATTCTGTATCTATGTATTAAAAATGCACTGCAGTCTGCAGGGTGGTATTCTAGGGTATCAAGTTTTCATACCAAAGTAGAAATCGTGCCTGTGTGTAGAATTTTATATAGTGCAGAATACTCCCTAGAATACTGTGTTGCTTTTGTCACTCTGTGTTTTACAGTTCTGACCATATGTACATGGTAAACTTGTTTTGGGGTTTTATTTTTGATTCCAGAGGAACAAACATGGGAATTTTTACAGTGTGATGTTTACTGAACATTTGAGGAATAATGTCTACATGGGTGAATGATCCAATGTATGATTTTGAAGCTGTAAAACTGCATTTTCTCCTGCATACCTTTTTTGTTCTAAAGTGACATATGAAAATGTTGAATTGATCTAATTGTTTTCTTTTGGAGGTTATTCAGTATAGCAGGTGTAGGCAACCTTCAGTACTCCAAAAGCTGTGCACCACATCATCCATAATGCTGGCAGAGCATCTGTGGAGTTGTAGTCCACAACATCTAGAGTGACGATGGTTGCCTACCCCCGCACTAAAGGGATGTTGTGGAGAATTGACAAGGGAATTGCACATTTCAGGCTAAAATACCTTTCCTGTTTAGAAATTGTGCCATTCTAGCTTAAAATGTGCACCTTTTTTTTTTTTTTTGTCCCTAGTGAAGGTGTCCTGATGACCACTATACCAGTCCTTTGCATTTAGAGTGGGGTTCATAAAGGATCCAACCAGCTATGCAGCATTAGTTTGTTTCATTTTTAAACCATACATTTCAGTAAGTGCAGATGGTGGAAAATTGAGGTATAGTTACCTTAACTTTTTAAAGAACACTCCAAACACCATGGCCTCTAGACTGGCGACTATGCAAGCAATGTCCTGGCATGCCAATCCATTTTTAGAATGGCTTGATAGCCTTTCTTGGGTCTGCTGGGTGCTGCTCCCTATCTCGTCTCAACTGCCTGGAGAGCCAGAAACTCACTACACTGCTAGGCTTAGCTCACACAGAGCTTCTGGCGAGTGTAGGCTGTAGTTTAGGCAGAGTACAGGTAAGAACCACAGCATTGGCAATCTGACTTTCTTAGGTTGCAAGGAGCAGCGCACAGGTATAAACAAAGGCGTTGGCAAATGGCTTGACTTGCTTAAATTGCGAGAAGGGACTATGGGCAATGTAGTGATTATGGTGCTTGGATTGTTGTGCCAGAAGCAATTGAAAACAAGAATATGTCCTTGATAATATTTACAACCCCTTTTTGTCACTCTTGTTCCAGCTGCCTGTCTTCTCTACCCCAAATCCCTGGGAAACACCACAACGTCACTAAAATAACCCCTAGGCCTTCACATGCAGTATTTGACAGACTTTAAATTTGTATGAATGAGCATTCATTTAATTGTATTTATTTCCATCGTAAAGGGTTTTCAGTTAATGGAATGATTATTCACTAAATACAAATTTTAGAAAATTGAAACTAACTTCTGATTTGTAAATTCTCAAAACTTCACTATAGTCACAGCCTGACTATTTACACCTAAATGTTGATATTCAGTCCACTACTATTTTTATTTTTTTTTAAGGGAATGAAACATATAATTAATATATATATATATAGCATCCCTCTAGAGCCAGAGATATTACTGTAAACCGGATTCAGCTAGTGCTCCACGTGCTTTCATTGTACCTCTTATTAGTTTCCAAATCCACAGCTGTTACTATGGCTTCTTTTATATGAATGATTAAAGAATGGCATCTATGTTTACTCAACAGAGTTTTGGAGATTTAACAAGGGAATTGTCCAATCCCGAGTAAAGTAACCAAGCTGGAAATCTAGTATAGTTGGAGAACTTCTAGCTCGGTTGCATTGTGTAATTCCCTTGTCAATTATCCATGATGCGTTTTTGTTTTTGTTTTTTTTTAAATAATGGTCTGGGAGCACTAGGTCTACATGAGTGGAATGCTTCAGCTTTCTGGCATGAACAGGTCACTTGGATCCCACTGTTTAAACAATGTTACTGGAAGTGTTTATTGCATTTGTAAATGTTACTGTTTTGTGTTTTTTTTTTTTTTTGTGTCCATCTTTTTTTATTAAACAGTACTCCTGACATTCTTGTTTTTTTTTTTTTTGTTTTTTTTTTTTGTTTTTTCTTTCCTAGAAGTCTGTAACTTTTTATAAGCAAGTTGCAGTCTTGCAGGTGAGCTATGCAATATGTATACGTTGCTATATCTGCTTTGCTTTAGTTGTTTTTATAACCAGACTAGATGTGAACATCTCTGCAAGTAGATCCTTACTAGTCATTTTTTCTCTTTTTCACAAGGAAAAGAGGTCTTTAAAAATCCCCCCCAAAAAATCTCTCTTCTGTGTTTCCATGTAGACATCCCAAAATGTATTTCTGGATATGTCTGTATGGTAACATTCCGTAAACCTATACTTAAAAGGATAATTGTTTCAAAATTGTGCAGGATTTACCGCTCTAACTCATGTTTGAAATTAGATTTGTCTCCTATTTTTTTTATTTTTGGATCATCTCTTTTCCCCTCCCTATGTTTTATAAACTGTTACTATATTTTCAGTTTTTCTGGGGTTTTTTTTTTTTTGGATCATCTCTCATGCAACATAGTAACCATCTTCTTCTCTAATGACCTATATTAAAATAAAAAATATATATACACTTTTTTTTTTTTTTTTTTTTTTTTTTCTCTAAGCTTCATAAATGAACTCCCACGGATGAGCTGATTGTATATTCTGGGAACTATAATTCAATGACGCATATTGACCAGACCTGATCAAAGGTTAAAAACCCTATAAAAATGGGAATTCCTTTGACCCACTAGAAATGGTCTGATGTAGAATGTTATGTATTATAGATATGTCACTGAGCTTACTTTACAATTGAAGAATGGGTGGGTTGTTAGGGCCATGCACATAAACTTGGCATTATGTCCCTACATAATACTTTATTAATTCCCCTATCTGGTAAGTAAAATTAAATTAAAAAAATGTATAGCTCATGTGACTTTGTTAATGGCATCAATGATATTCAGCATCTTCAGAAAGTTAAAAAAAAAAAAAGAAAAATGCTCCAACTTTATTAATAAACGCATTTAAAAACGATGGAGAGTTGAAGTTTCCTGCCCACTCCCAGCAGTAAAATAAAGGATTAACTTACCAAGAAACCGTTGAAACTAATGTCTCTATAAAAAGCATTCTATTACACTTTTTTGCTGGGGCACAAAGCAACAGAGAAGAGCCTGATCAACAGCTGGAAAGTGGCAACTTGGAATCTTTTTATTACATTTTTTAAGTGCCAATCTTTCTTGAAATTGGCCCTTTTATTAAGAGTGAAAGTGGAGACTGAGTGCATTGTGCAAATGCAGTGGTAATGTTTTGTCTGCCACAAGTTCTGAACAATCTTTCTTGACTACCCTACATTTTCCCTGGTGCTTCTATTTGCAACTGTGTTGTTCCAGGTGACTGGACAGACACAGGTGGTGGAACTGCACTTTAATTCACCCTCTCTGAGAATTCCTTTTAAGAACGGCATTTAAATAGTGCAACAGTCCAGAAAGGATTTCATTATGTACTAAATGTCAAAACACATTGTAAGATCTCCATAGTGACAAAAAGCTATATCAAAATATCCCTCCTCTCTTTTATATAAATCCCCGTCTTTTCCCCATTTACCTGATTCCATCACAGATGTCCCTGAGCACTGGGTCGGGCTTCTCCTCCACCGCTTGTGCATTAGGTCTTCCCCATAGGAAAGCATTGAATCAATGCCTTCCTGTGGGGGGATTTGAAGATGGTGGACATTCTCATGCAAAGCGTTAAGCTTTGTGAAACTGCAGTTAGAGCCTCTAGTGGTGTCTAGTAGGCAGTCTTAACCCTGCAATGTTCACATTGCTGAAACCATTGAGCTAAGAGGACAGAACATAGTACCCTGGCCACTTCAATGAGATGTCAATGTCTATTTAACACTTACAAATGAGCAACCACCTTGAAAATCCATCATAATGTTAAAACCCTCCATTACCGATGGTTAAACACAAACTTGTCTTTCTACTGTTTGGGAACACGCCCATTATATGATGGGGGGAAATAATAAAGTTTATAAATATAATTAACGTTTTATGTTTGAAGGTTTTGATGGGGGGGTGTTGTGAGTTAAATGAAATGTTGTGGTACATAGACTATTTATGATCATTGTTGTACTACTATAAACAGGAAATTTTAACTGCACTGTTGAAGCACCAACCATGCGGTACATCATGGCTAAGCATAAAACACTCAATCTCATGCCAATGTATTTCCATGACGAACAGGGTATGTTCAGATATCTGATTACAAAGGACTTGATAGTTTTGGATATGAACAGGCCCATGCACAAACAGCATTATGTGAGTGGCCTAGCACAAAAAAAAAAAATTAGAAATATCGAACGGTTTAAATAATTGGCACAACCCATGGTTACTCCTTACTTGTGACCGTGTTCTTTTTTTTTTTTTGCTTAAATCTCTATGAAGATGGTTAAGTATTCACCCTTCAGTTGATATTAGTTGAAATACAAAAAACTTAGCATTACTTTCTGTTCCTTTTAACACCATGCACGTTTTATGTCAAAGTGCAACCAATGTAAGTTGTCCAACTGTTCTTAAAATGGAACTGTCATCATCTGGTGACATTGCATAATTTGCAAGGACTCCTGGTGATTTCTAAGCTGGGACTCCAGGGGGTGGATGCAAAGATGTGTTTTACTAATCTGAACCTATCCCTAGGAAGCGCCACCATGAACAAGAGTACAGCATTGAGGTCAGTGCTATGGAGGGTCCACGGGATCTTCCATAGTAGAGCCAACTCTCTGAAGCCCTGTCAAGCATAGAAATATACTGAGACAAAGTAGTCCATTCATTATCTCAGTATATCTATTGATTGGGTTGGAATTTCAGTGAAATTCGTAGATTTAATTTTTTGAAATGAAACACTCATTTTGTGGAAGGGATTTAGGAGGTGACAGTGCGCTTTAAATGGTTTGACTACTTACTCTGGCAGGGTACCAAGGTACTTCTGAAGCATAACCACTACAGCAGATTGTTTTAGTTATGGTGCTTGGAGTGTACATTTAATTATCTATATTTATTGATTGTTTGCGTATCCCCAATTTTTCTTGCATAGCTTCAGTTAATGTTCATCATCTCTTCAGGGGCGCGTAGCATTTGGCACCCCCTCCCCAACTTTAAAATGTAAAGGGGGAAAAAAAAACACACAATGTTTTTAATGTATTGAGCAGTGCTTGTGTTTGAATGTAAGCATGTTTTGTATGGAGTATGTGAGTGAACGTAGGAGTGTGTTTGTATGTAGTGTTGGCATTTGAATGTGTGTGTGTGTGTGTGTGTGTGTGTATATATATATATATATATATATAGACACACACACACATATATGTGGTGTTTTAATACTTAAGTGTGTGTTTTTAGTGTTGAGGTTTGAATACATACTTGTGTGTAGTGTTGGCAAGATGCTGAAATGTGTACACACACGGTGTGTTTTTATACTGGATGCACTGTGTGTAGTGCATGTAGTGCATGTTTGTGTAAAGCATGGTGTATGTTTTTTGTGTAGCGGGTGTAGTGCATGCAATCTGTGTGTAGTGGATACAGTGTCTGTTGTGTAAGAAAAGTACTGAAGGAAGGAGGTGCAGTTTGTTTGGGGGGGGGGGGGGGGTTGCCATAGCGGCCTGGGCACCTGGAGCGGGCTGACCCCCTTTTTACTACATCTCTCCCTCCGCGATTTGACTTCTTGCCTAGAGTCTACCAGCCCAATTCCTTGACTTTTCTTAGTCAACATGTTACCTGGGAGAATCAGTTAATCTATATTATTCAAAGAGCTAAACCCTGTATCCCTGGGGGGAAATGGGTATATGGGGGGGCACGCCTGGAACATGCATTTCTCAGCAGTGATGCTGCGATAAAGACCAAAAGTTTATGCAACATACAGATTAAGGAACTGCACACACATTTTTTTTCTTTCATTTTACAAGGCTACGTAAAATTTCATATCTCTGCAAATAAATATGGGGATTCACTTCTACCATATGGCCATACTATGTTAAACCCATGACAATGCTACAGCACCCCTGGAATATCTGGCTGAGCAGAATCAAAGAGCGTTCTACAACTCAACTCAAAACAGTTTTGTTTTATTAAACAACCACAATATGTAAATACCAGATACACTACAGGGCGCCGGACAGTGACTAAAATAGAAATAATTTGCAGTTGTCCATATTGCAGCTCTAAAAAATCTGATATAAAACAAGGGAGAACAGAGTAGTATGTATAATTTATTAGACAACAATAAAATAAATAAGCACACCGTTGATGGCCCAAATTCAGAATAAATAAGCTGGGCTGGAATCACACCATCACACAGGCTGACAAGTCTGGTAAAATCTTGGAAACCCAGAGGTCACAATTATCTTGGTTTCCAGTATTCTGACTGTAGATCAAGTGTTCACTTGAGGGGGAACATCCAGTGCTCTGCTCACTCGACTAGTTTCATCCCGGGTCCATCTGGGATTTTTCAGGAGATGTCTGATCTGTTGCCATCTCCTGACTTCTTTAAATGCCCCAGTATTCATTGTCAAAAATAAACTACACCCGTACGTATCAGCTCTTCTTTCCACTGATGTCACACATTGTAACGTCCAGGAGAGCCAGGCGCACATGCGCTACCACTGTGAAACGCAAAACTTAAATAGAAATCTGCGCGCATGCGTAACGATACCGCCTTAAAACAAAATCACAAATGTGATGCTGAGAAGCGAGGATCGCGCATGTCCTGCCATACATAGAAAATAACACAGAAAACTTTCTTAGCTTTTTTTTTTTTTTTTATTCTTTATTTTATTTGTGCATAGCTTGACAAAGGCGTGCAGAGCCACAACAGCAACTTCAAGGCATTACATAGTGTAACAGTTTAAACAGCACATTTTTTACTTTGTACAACATGAAAATAACAGGCTTTGTGAAAACAGTAGTTTGCGCCAGACATACCTGGCTAAATGCTCATCTGACAAAGACAGTTACGTTTAAGGTGATGGTAGGGTCTACAGCATTACCCCACAGGAGGGAGGCGTTTGTACTTCAGTCAGTATTACTATAGTTTTGGTCCTTGCTTAGTTGATTATCTGTATGGACATGTCAGAGAGTAGAAAGCAGAGGAGTGACAAAGAGGGAGAGTAGTTCATGTGCATTTGTCCTAGCATTAGCTATTTGACGTTGTGAGTTGTGTTGCTGTGTGGTTATGTTATGCTAGTTTCCGTAAATGCTAGGCCTGAGGTGCTTTCCTAGCCCTGTGCTCTGGTGAAAGTGTTGAGAGCGAGCCCCAAGTGTGCTGCTTGTCCGCGTGTGCCTTAGTGTGCTCTGAGACTATTTAGGAGTCGCCTTTGGAGCCTTCAGTCGAAGGTTTCCTCTGTCAGGCTAGGCATTCATATAAATCGTTTAGGTATTAAGCTACTCTGGCAAGCTAGGCATACTTTTCATGTCAAAAACATGTATTTAGTAAGCTACTCTGGCAAGCTAGGTAGACATAACACAGCTCAAGTTCTTGGCCCCCGAGTCTGCCCACAGTTCCTGCCCCTATATTCATCTTACACTGCCTTCCCCCGAGTCTGCTCACAAAGATGCAGTTAGTGTGTGAGTATATATGTGGGGTAGGGTTGGGGCTTTTTTCTATGAGAAAAATGTATATATATTTATATATATTTATTTTAAAATGTATTCTTAATATATTTTATTCCCCCTCCATACCTCTTGCATGTGGTCAGGGAGAAGGTACACTACATTCCCTGGTGATCCAATGGCATTGTGTAGGCTGCCATATGCTCTGTAGTGAGGAGGCCGCCCAGCCAACATGATCTTTACCTTCCATAAGCTCTTCTCCAACTCTTGTGAGTATGGTCTGTGTGACGTGCGTTGCAATGGTAACCCACAGCAACACTGACGTCCAGGGACTCACAAGAGTTGGATAGAGCTTCTGGAAGATGAAAATCATGAGTGCTCAGCCCTCTCTTCACTATACAAGTTGCCGAGGGCCCACAGGAGCAGTGCTGGAACTAACGTAGAGAGAGCCCTGGTGCAAAAAATATTTTTTATGAGCCCTCCTCTTACACAAGGGTGGCAAAAATGTAGAACCCTATAAGTCGTTCAAGCCCCACAATGCTTTGCCAACTGGGGATCTACAATTTACCCTTCCTTGTAGGGTTGTACTTGGCACTGAGCAGTGTTTGAATGCAAGCTTGTCTTAATATGGACTAGGTGTGTGAATGTTGGCATGCATTTGTATGTAGTGTATACATTGACACACATACACACAAATACACTGGCTCATACACACGAGCAGACACAAGTGTCATCATTTTTATATTTGCAGCCGCCCTCCTATTAGTATATTTTTTTTCTGCAGGAGCGTGACTTGCTTGGGGTGCTGCTGGCTGAGGCTGATGTGTGTGGGCCCTGCAGCAGCTCACTCCTTTCACCCCCCTCCCCCATGCTGTTCGTCCTCACTCCTGCACGGTGCTTCCTCGCTCTCTGGGAGGAAGTGACCGGCTGTCACTTCCTCCCTGCAGGCCAATATTACAGGTGCCCAGCCCAGCTTTTAACGTGCCCCGTTGCCTGACCGGGAATCAGTACCTATTGGGTAGTCTTAAGTGAATGGGCCACTCTAGTGTGCAGGCCTCGGTGTGGTTGCACCGGTGGTAGTTCTGCCACTGTAATATGTGCACAGTTGCAAAGGACGGGTGGGCCTGTGACACCTATCATTGTCACTCCCTGGTGGTGGCCCTGGTAGCAAGAATGCCTAGCCCCCTCCCACATTAAGTAGACTAGTAATTTGAGAACGGTTTGACAACTTATTTGAGGTCTACCTGCTGCCTGTGGCCTCCTCCTCTTAATTCAGAAGCTTCTGTTCTGAAATAAACCTGGCCTTGCAAGGATACACTAGGCTGAGAGCGTTCAGGTGATTCTCAACCATATAGGGAGGCCCCTAAGTAAGTTGTCGAGTAGATTGACTACTTACTGTACTATGTACCATGTAACCTGTAAGATAAACTTTAACACCCTCCATTCAAAAAAAGAAAACTATTTGTAAAGCATAAACAAACAAAACAATGTTAACCCCTTAAGGAACAAGGCTTTATGTAAGTGCCCTGCATTCATTCTATCGCACTTTCCCCTTTTCTGTTTAACCCCTTAAGGACACATGACATGTCTGACACGTCATGATTCCCTTTTATTCCAGAAGTTTGGTCCTTAAGGGGTTAAATGCACCCACACATAGTCTATATGATTTAAAAGGAGAAATAGAGCTTTCTTTTGATACCCTATATGTAATGCAAAATGAAACATGAAGAAAATATTAAATGTGGGAAAAACTGTAAGTAAAAAAAAAATAAAAAAAAATCGATTTGACATGCAATAATTTCTACACACCACGTGAAAGTAAAGAAAACTAACTCAAAATAAATTCACTAATTAGTCCTGATTGTTTAAATGCCCAATATGTCTATGATTTGAATTTTTAGAAGTTAAAAAATAAATTCTGTAAGGAGTGAATTACGGTTTTAAAGCTATAACTTTGTAAAATTTGGAATGCTGAGATTACAATTTGAATGGTAGTCACAGAATCCAAAACTGCTTCACAAAAGCATACAATTGTAGATTATGCTAATGTAGTGTACCTATAATCTTAATTTTAATAATGACAGGAGGCGAATATTTTGCATAACTAAAGAAAGTTCTGCAAAATATAAAGCTTCCTGTCATGTGATAACATTTGTAGAACATACAACCTGCATGTAACCATTTTATTTAAAAAAAGTCAAATTAGTTATTTTTGTGTTTGAATTTTTCTTCGACATGCTTTATTTTGGAGAAATTCACAAACCACTCCTGTGCCCCTCTACTGCAAACACCACATATTTTTAGGCTGCTACTGTGGAATACAATGATACCCCACATGTATACATTTTCCTTGAACCAGGCCCATCATATAATCCAGGGCATGCCAAATCCCAGGTCCCCATGGTGACTATTATTAATATTATCACCATTTATATAGCGCCAGCATGTTCTGTAGCGCTTTACAATATTATCAAAGGGGAAAATTTAACAATAACTGAGACAATTACAAAAACTTACAGGAACAATAGGTTGAAGAGGGCCCTGCTCAAACGAGCTTACAGTCTATAGAAGGTGGGGGCGTAAAACACAACAGGACAGGAGGTAGCAATCAAATAAGATGGGAGTGAAGCAGAGCTGGAGGAAAGAGTAGAGTGCTGCCCTTTAGGAGAGCGCAAGGGACAGGTACGTGAGGTAGAGGATACTCTGGAAGGCCATACGCTTTCCTAATGAGATGGGTTTTGAGGCACTTTTTAAATGAATGAAGATTAGGGGAGAGCTTGATGGTCGTAGGCAGGCTATTCCAAAGAAAATAGAAAATCTACAATACAATAACAACAGAAAAACATAGTGCAATAATGCTATAACACTTTAAAATGGTGAGTAAATGCAAAATGGTCACACTCACAAACAAAAATTGATTGTAGGCGTTATCATAAACCTCAGGACTTGCGAAGCATCATAGCAGATATAGAGGAGAAAAAATATATAAAAATAATAGTGCAGAGTATCTTTGATAAAAATGAACACTTTAATATACAAACACACTTACAAAATTGAAGTGGAAAACAGGCACATCAATAAATCCAATCTCGGAATCCCTGGAATCAGGAACATCAAAATGACCAATGTCCAGAAAAAAGATGTGAAAATAAAATACAAAATAAAACCAAAATCAGAAATTCTGCACTAAAATAGAAAGCCCTACGCGTTTCGTTCAGTAACCTGAACTTCCTCAGGGGCAAGTGAATCTCCTAGTCGGCATGCAGACTAGGAGATTCACTTGCCCCTGAGGAAGTTCAGGTTACTGAACGAAACGCGTAGGGCTTTCTATTTTAGTGCAGAATTTCTGATTTTGGTTTTGATACCGGAGAAACTGACGGAAGCCAAGCACAGAGAGATGGACACAGGTTTCTTCAGGAAGGAAGAGATTCTTTATTGGATCACCGATCGGGACTCAGAGGGACTAATGTCACCAAAATACAGCAAGTTCTGAGCCCCGGACAATAGTGCAGGCTCCTTATATAGGCACATAACTCCTCCCATATTAAGCTCCACCCGCACATTCTCTTGACCAATCAACACAAATAAGAATTAACTTCCTGTTTGACCGCATGGCTTGTCCAGCACAATGGAGGAGGGGAATACTATATCCTGTATTCTTGCACATGCTCCGTACACTACTGATCGTATCTTACCTCGTGCAACCAACTGATCGATACGTCAGCATATGCACGTACACATGCCACGTGGTAATCTCGGCCTACTAAATTTATTTTTACCGAGATTCCACCACATTCCCCCCTTTGATGCCTCTTGATATTTCACAATTACTTGAGGCATCACTTAACCTTAGTTTGCATACACCGCAAGTTACCTTGAACCAGACCAGACTTAACGTATGATGTGAATCTTCAACACTCATCTTCCTGCATTGGTTCTCCCTGAACTAGAGCCTTATATTTATAAATTGCCATTATCTGTGCAGCAGCCTTCCTCTCTGCTATATTTTCTATCAGGCTTTGCACAGACCTAACTACTAAGGGTATAAGACACGGCAGGAGAAGACACAACATTAAAATCAGTAGGACTCCACCTACCACTGCCTTAAGCCCTCCAAACCACTCATACCAGATACCAAACCAACTGCTTGGATTGTACCCTTTCCATACCTGAGTAGGCACATGCGCTAGTTTAACCATATGGCTAGTAAGCTCAGCTATTGCTTGCCCTTCGTCATCTATTTGAAGACAGCAATTGCTCAGGTTAAACTTCCCACATACACCTCCCTCTACTGCCAAAAGGTAATCCAAGGCTAATCTATTTTGGTATACTGCTGTCCTCATCCTGGTATTATGCTTCGCTAGAAGATTGAGCGCTTGTGATGTCTCGTTAGTAATAACCTCAACCACCGCCTGTAATCTTATAATACGGTTGAGCATATAAATAGGTGTTCTATAACCAAAGGTACCATCTTCTGCCCACGTGGCTGGCCCATAATAATCTATAATACGCTGGGGAGGCCATTCATTATCTTCCCAGGCGCCTATCTCTATGGGTCCCCTTTTCTTCCTATGATTCACATCATACACTTTAACACCTAAAGTCTCACCTGTTTCAATAGGTAACAAGAAGAAGGATGGTTTGAGCATACCCAACACACATGCCCCTTCCCAGTCCTGTGGCAACTCCGAATAGGCTTTCTTACCACAGATCCAGTACAAATTTGCTGGGGCTCTCCAGGTAGATGTGATGGATAGATCAAACCACACATCCTTTAAATTGGCGTATCTAGCAAACGGGTTAGATGGTTCTGAGACATTTGAAGCCGACCACCAAGTTGTATTCTTTGTATCATCATCATAAGCTTTTTGCCCTAGACAAGTTAATTCTCCTACAGAAGTATTATACATCATTCCTTTCCTTGCTATGCAAACATAACCTATGATGGAGGTCTTTAATCTCCACTCAGATTTACCTCTAACACTCATATGATAATCGGCTTGCGTAGATATTAATTGGTCAACTGCCTCAGAACCGGACATTACCTCCTTTGCTTCCCAAGGCCATTGGTCTCCCATGTTAGTACCTCCACACACATAGCAGTTGGTAACATTAAGACTACCGGCAATACTTTCGCCTAAATCAATAAACAGGTTTTTAGCATTATGGGGGATCTTATTATCTATGCTCATCTCTTCATAAAAGGAATGGTATACTTGATGAGTCTGGGAGGATACCGTAGCAGTCTCTATCCCTATAAACAATACTGTCCCAGGATCTAAACCCGTCCCATATATTTGAAACCCAAATAAATTACCATATGTATCTAAGAACTTGTCGGGGTTATTTATAAGTATATGGACTGGATTGCATTCCATAGACTTACAATATGGGCTGGTAGGTAACTTAGTCACAATCATGTCCTTGTCTACTGTCTGTCCCCAAGTTGCCCACCCCACACAAGACCAATATGGGCAAAAATTATAATCTCTATTTGGGCATCTAGGACTCACATACTTATTTTTACTACTGGGACAAATATATTTATCGTTAGACCCATACGTCCTCTCCCATCTAAGATCCCCACATACATTCCACGGCTTTCTACCACTTGATATCACCTTACACGCATCAAATAGCAGAACACCCGAAGAATGTACGGATTCTAACACCGTCTTATTAATTAGGGTCCCCTGAGGATCTCCATTCCTGAGAGTCAACCAAATTGTACGAGGTTGATACTCTGGACTGAAGCACTTAGGTTCTCCTACTCCTAAATGGCACACACTATATTCTATATTTAGGTATCTACATCTTGATACATCTCCTTTACACTCGTATTGTGAATGCCAAATTAGGGTTTGGGAAATATGGTTACCTGTTCTTGTAGTCTTAATGCATACCTCACAGCTAGGAGTGTCGGTACCTCTACCTTCCTGAATATAAAAATACACATATGAAAACATTATTAAGAACACATCTTTCGTCGTCATCCTCAGTCTTCGTCCGTGCGAAGGCACCTCAGCTTCCAGGATGTAAGGGCTGCAGGGAATGGAGTTCTGCTCGTCTTCACAGGAGTCCCTTCGAGACTTTTCCTGGCTTATATACTATACGTCGGTGAGCGGACAGGCTTTATTATGGCCCTCTCACTCACTTACCAAATCTCTGAAACAATAACATTTTGTAATCCACAAAGTTCCTCATCACTCCGACTGAGTCGTGCGTTTTAACCGGATCTTGCAGGGATTCTCTGGATCTGCTGTAACTTGCCAAGAATCGACTGCTGCTGGTTTAACCCTGGAGTGATGTATCCACGGAGTCACTTCGGCTACTTTTATCGCTGTAGGGGTAGACAAAAGAACAACATAAGGACCTCTCCACTTGGGCCCTAACGGTACATTATTCCACTCTTTAATCCACACTTGGTCTCCTGGGTGGTAACTATGAACTGGGGGATAAATATTCACAGGTAATCTATCTTGTACCCATTTCTGTACCTCCTCCATAGTCTTACCCAACTCTACAACCTGCTGCCGGGTAATTCCTTCTCCCAACTGACTCAAGTCCCCCCTTAAGTTACCAAGTACGGGAGGTGGTCGCCCATACATGATTTCAAAAGGAGAGAGGCCCATCCTTCTGGTAGGTGTACTGCGGATTCGCAATAGAGCTATGGGCAAGAGAACGTTCCACTTAAGTTGGGTTTCCTGACACATTTTAGCCAACTGATTCTTAATAGTTCTATTCATTCTCTCTACCTTACCAGAACTCTGGGGTCTATATGCCGTATGAAGCCTCAACTTTATACCAAGCATATGAGTCAGTTGTTGTAGGCACTGATGAACAAAAGCTGGACCATTGTCCGATCCTATAGAGCAGGGTAGTCCATATCGGGGTATTATTTCTCGTAACAGGAATCTCACAACTTCTCCTGCTTTCTCTGTACGAGTAGGACATGCTTCTACCCAGCCTGAATAGGTACACACAATTACCAGCAGGTAACGATGTCCACCCGATTTAGGCATCACTGTATAGTCAATTTGTAAATCGGACATGGGGAGTCCCCCCATAAACTGGACTCCTGGTGGCTTTACTGGTCCTTGCCTTGCATTATTTTTAGCACACGTTACACATCTTCGTACAATGGCCTGAGTCAAGTTGGACAATCTTGGTATGTAGAAATGTTTTCTGAGAGATTCTTCTGTGCTGTCTCTCCCAGAATGTGTCCCGTTGTGATAGTTTTGGACAATTTCTACTGCTAGTGATGCTGGAATGACTATTCTTCCATCTTCTAACTGATACCATTTGTTCTCCAAATACTTTCCAGGTTCAGTCTTTAACCACTCCTCTTCTATAGCTGTATAAACTGGAGTCCATTGAGACAGTGGAGTTGGTATAAGAGCAGCTATATGCCCCACATACTCCTGTCTTCCCGATTCAGCGGCATGCTTAGCTGCACTATCTGCCATCCGATTTCCTTTGGTTACATCACCATCTCCTCTCATATGCGCTCGACAATGTATGATACCGACTTCTTTCGGCTCCCACACTGCTTCCAATAGTTGTAGGATTTCAGCTGCGTACTTGATTTCTTTGCCTTCTGAATTCAATAGTCCTCTTTCTTTATACAAAGCTCCGTGGGCATGAGTGGTTAAAAACGCATACTTGGAGTCCGTGTAGATGTTCACTCTTAAACCTTCAGCCAATTGTAACGCTCGTGTCAGTGCTATCAATTCTGCCTTTTGTGCTGATGTTCCTTTCGCCAGTGGCCGAGCTTCTATCACCTTGTCTATTGTTGTTACTGCATATCCTGCATAGCGGATCCCTTCTTTCACATAACTACTGCCGTCGGTGTAATATTGAACATCGGGGTTCTGGATGGGAAAATCACGAAGATCAGGTCTACTTGAAAATACTTCATCCATTACTTCCAAACAATCATGTTGACTTTCAGTAGGTTGTGGCAAAAGGGTAGCTGGATTTAAGGTGTTTACAGTCTCTAAATGCACTCTTGGGTTTTCACACAACATTGCTTGATACTTGGTCATACGGCTATTACTAAACCAATGATTTCCTTTGTAATCCAACAACGTCTGTACTGCATGTGGGACTCGTACATAAAGTTCTTGACCCAGAGTGAGTTTATCGGCTTCAGCTACTAGCAGGGCGGCTGCAGCTACGGCTCTTAGACAAGGTGGAAGTCCGCTGGCCACTGCATCCAGTTGCTTAGACATGTAGGCGACAGGTCTTTGCCATGATCCCAAGTACTGTGTCAATACTCCCACAGCCATTCTTCTTTGCTCATGTACATACAGGTAGAATGGTCGTGTGTGATCAGGTAGACCTAATGCTGGGGCACTCATCAAAGCCTTCTTCACATCTTCAAATGCCGTTTGCTGTTCTTGAGTCCATAAGAAGGGGTCGTGCTCTGTACCTTTGATAGCTGCATACAGAGGTTTTGCCAGTATCGCGTAGCTGGGAATCCATATCCTACAGAAGCCTGCTGCCCCCAAGAATTCTCGCACTTGTCTTCTATTCTTGGGTATCGGTATTTGGCACACAGCTTCTTTTCTCTCTGGCCCCATAATTCTTTGACCTTCAGAGATATGGAATCCCAGATATTTGACAGTTGGCAAACACAACTGAGCCTTCTTTCTAGACACCTTGTATCCTGCCTTCCAGAGAATGTGTAGTAGATCGTGCGTTGCTTGCTGACATATTTCCTTTGTAACTGCTGCTATCAACAAGTCATCTACATACTGTAACAATACACACTCTCCTGGGATGGACTCGAAATCCAGTAGATCTTGACTTAGAGCTGAACCAAATAGGGCAGGTGAATTTTTAAACCCTTGGGGCAGTCTTGTCCAGGTCATTTGGCGTTTTGAGCCCGTTACAGCGTTTTCCCATTGGAAAGCGAAGATACATTGACTTTCTGCGGCAATTCGGAGGCAAAAGAAGGCATCTTTGAGGTCTAAGACTGTAAAGTAAGTAGCCCCGCCCGGAATTAAAGCAAGCAGGTTATATGGATTGGGTACAACTGGATGTATACTAACAACCGCATCATTGACTGCTCTCAAGTCCTGCACAGGTCGATACTCATCTGTACCGGGCTTTTGAACAGGCAGCAATGGGGTGTTCCAGGGGGAAGTACAGAATTTTAGGATACCATACCGTATGAACTTATCCAGATAAGATTGGATGTTCTTCTTAGCCTTCTGCGGGATGTGATATTGTCTTAGGCTTACTGGATAAACCCCAAGTTTTAGTTCGATTTTAATAGGTGGAATATTGCGGGCCAGTCCTGGTGGGTTGTTCTCTGCCCAAACTCCTGGTATGTTGAATAAGGACTCATCACTCCTAGGGTTTTGGCTAGTCAACGCTGTATAAAGTCGCCACTCTTCTTCCTTTGGTACGGATAATGTCATAATACCTGAAGGTCCATTAAACTTTAAGGATGTTGTTCCATTTGGTAGGAACGTAATCTGCGCTTGTAGTTTAGATAGCATATCACGTCCCAGCAATTGGACTGGACATTCAGGCATATAAAGGAATTGATGTTTTACTACGTGGCCTCCCAATGTACAGAGTCGACTTTTAAGAACCGGTTTTTCAGCACTTCTTCCAGTTGCTCCTATTACAGTAATAGTTCTTCCAGATGGAGGAGCAACTAGATTAGTCACCACCGAATGTTCAGCACCAGTGTCGATCATGAACGCACTCCTTTTTCCCCCTATTGATACATCGACCATAGGCTCCGCTCGACCAAGGGGGATGGAGCCCGGTCGGTATCAATAGTCCTCCATGACCGTGTCAGCCAATCCTACAAAGTCCCTACCTTCTCTATCGCGGGACCTTTGCGCTGCTGGAAAATACCTATCTTCCCTAACACTTCCTCTGTTCCCATTGCTCCCTCTATTACCATTACTCCCTCCGGGGCCTCCTCTACCTCTCGCTCTGCCTCTAAAGTTTCCATAACCTGTCCTAGGTCGGTCTCTCTCATACTGTTCTCTTCGCGGACACTCATTTCTCCAATGCCCTTCTTCTCTACAGTATGCGCACTGATTTCTACTCAGAGGTTCCTCATTCCACTTACTATCGCCTCTATCTGGGCCCCGTCTATCTACGCCTGCGATCGCTACCGCTAGCATATCTGCCTTTCTACGCATCTTGCGCTCTTCCTCTTTCTTACTTTCTGTTTCCCTATTCATATACACTTTATTCGCTACCTCCATTAGTTGGGTGATAGACATACCTGCAAACCCTTCTAACTTCTGTAGCTTGCGCTTAATATCTCCGTAAGCTTGGCTGACAAAGGCGGAGTTCACCATTCGGGAATTATCTGCGTCTTCCGGATTAAAGGGGGTATACAAGCGGTATGCCTCCAATAATCGGTCATAAAAGACACTGGGCGCTTCATCACTTTTCTGAATCACCTCAACTGTCTTCGACATATTAATGGCTTTCTTCCCTCCGGCTTTCATGCCAGCAATTATAGCGTCTCTATAGGCTCTGAGTTGAACCATATCTGCGCCATTTACATTCCAGTCGGGATCGGTATTAGGGTAATGTGTTGCGGCCCATGCTGCTGGATTGGCTTGATTCAAAGCACGGGCTCTATCCTCTAGCGCTTTAATGGCCGCTTGATTAATCCTTGTCCTTTCCTCATTATTGAACAAAGTCATTAATAACTGCTGGCAATCAGCCCATGTCGGGTTATGTGTCTGAACTATCGAGGTGAACAGATCGGTCATAGCTTGTGGTTTCTCAGTGTACGAGGAATTGTGGGTCTTCCAATTCAAGAGATCGGTAGTCGTGAACGGGACATATACGAAGACTGGGTCAGCATGTGCCATTTGACCTGCGGCATCGATATAGGCTGACCCAGGATTCAGACGAAGAGGCATCTGATAATGTTTTAATTGTTGGGTACCGGTCAGTTGTCGGGTTAGTATGGGGCTACGTAGAGGGGCGTCAGTTAGAGGTTCCGGTCGGGGGGTAATAGCATGAGGATGTGGGAGCTTGGTTTTGGGAAAAGTTAGTAAATAGAACACTTCGAGCCGAGCTAGAAGAAGCTTGACCGGAAGTCTGAAGTGGCGCCAAATCAGGATATTCAGATCTAATGGGGGTTGGTTCTGGTTCCGGAAGGGGAGGTTTAGTACGAGAGGGGGTGGATTCTGTACTGGAGGAGGAAGCGGAAGTGGATGGGGGTAATGGGGGAAGGGGTGCAGGACTTCCTGCATTCGCGTCACTTCCTCTTAAAGGAAAGTAAGGGGGCGGCAAAGGGATCTCGGACTCAGGGGGCGTGTCCAAATGGGCCTAACACCAGTCCTAGTGGACAAACAAGTCCTAGCCACCATGAGGCGACATTGCTCCTCGTGGCATGTCTGAATCCATTTTGGCGAGTCATTTACGGCCTGTCTCCAACAATCAATATAAGGAAACTGCCCGTAAAGTTCAGGCCTACCCGATACAGCCACGTGTACGCGCTGTACCAGAGTTGGATCCAAACTGCCACGTGGTGGCCATGCCGCAACCAAAGTAGGCCACTCCCTAGTACACAAAGTGACCAAACGTACAGGAGACATTTTAACCCCAAAATCACATGTTTTGAATCCCTTTTTAAAATTCTTTACCATACAACCTAAGGGATCCGGAATCGTTGACTCCGACGCGCCCATACTTATCAATGGAACGTCGTTGACAACGAATACTATGCACGCGTACTATTCAACAGTCACACCCGTTTCCTCTGGCAACAGCACCACGTGGTACGGTTACCAAGTGAAACGTACACAATAAACACTCAGGGAATTCCCGTACACACACAGCTGTTACACCAGTCACTAGATAATCAATATTATGCCCTTTGGCGAAACTATACAGTCACCCACGCTATAATTCTCTATATATGAATTACCCGTCTATAACACACCCCAGTAACATCGTCTTTTACAAATAGCGGTTACAGTACGGTTAGCATAGGTCAAAGCACAATTTAAGGTCACAATACAATTATTAGTGGTTATGGTGTTAAACATGCAATAGACGACAGTGATTAGTACTTATATACAGTGTCAGTAAATATACAGGGTTATGGTACCGTGCACTATGATACAGCAACACACTATTAACACTCTCGCTAGACGGCTGAGCTCGCGCTATCTAACAAGATATACACTTTACTAACAATCTTTAACACATATACAATCCCAACTAAACTATTGGCCAGTACCTTGAATGGACTACCTAAAACTATCTACATCCGTTTTGGTTAGACACACTGCCCAAGCACCACATATAGCGAGCTAGAGGACCGAACTTACACAGACGCCTCTTAGTCGATTACTATCAAAAATCTAGTGGGTTCCAAATTTACACGCCTTCCCACTTAGCCAAGATAGGTTGAGAGCTAGCGAACCGAATTTACACAGACGCCGCTTAGTCTCCCGGTCCCTCCGACCTAGCGAACAAAATATACACCCTAGAACGCTAGTCTAGACAAGACACCGGTGTCCGGCTAGGGCTATTTACACCAGAACCCCGCCTGACTAACCAAATCAAACGGTCTGACTAAAGAGCGTTCGATTGAGCGGTGCGCCTTCGCTCCTTCCCTCCGACAGAGGGGGCAGATTCCATACACAAATAACCCCTTATGGGCCTACCGCACAATCGGTATACCCCTAGTGGGTCTGCCGTCTAAAACAGCAGTTGTCTTACCTCCTCGTTCCTGAACCTGAGTTCACACTCATCGACGGGGACACCCCAGCACTTCTTACGTAGAGGCCGATGATCTCCTGGACAACAGACCAGTGGCGCCGAGACGAAGGGAGGTCCACGCAGAAGTTCAGGGGTGCAGCCGTAGAGAACGTGGGCAAAGATAGACCGTCTCACGCCTCTGCCTCTCAGCTACCGTTGAACGATGAGCTTCCCGGCCAATGCACCAAATGATACCGGAGAAACTGACGGAAGCCAAGCACAGAGAGATGGACACAGGTTTCTTCAGGAAGGAAGAGATTCTTTATTGGATCACCGATCGGGACTCAGAGGGACTAATGTCACCAAAATACAGCAAGTTCTGAGCCCCGGACAATAGTGCAGGCTCCTTATATAGGCACATAACTCCTCCCATATTAAGCTCCACCCGCACATTCTCTTGACCAATCAATACAAATAAGAATTAACTTCCTGCTTGACCGCATGGCTTGTCCAGCACAATGGAGGAGGGGAATACTATATCCTGTATTCTTGCACATGCTCCGTACACTACTGATCGTATCTTACCTCGTGCAACCAACTGATCGATACGTCAGCATATGCACGTACACATGCCACGTGGTAATCTCGGCCTACTAAATTTATTTTTACCGAGATTCCACCACAGTTTTATTTTGTATTTTATTTTCACATCTTTTTTCTGGACATTGGTCATTTTGATGTTCCTGATTCCAGGGATTCCGAGATTGGATTTATTGATGTGCCTGTTTTCCACTTCAATTTTGTAAGTGTGTTTGTATATTAAAGTGTTCATTTTTATCAAAGATACTCTGCACTATTATTTTTATATATTTTTTCTCCTCTATATCTGCTATGATGCTTCGCAAGTCCTGAGGTTTATGATAACGCCTACAATCAATTTTTGTTTGTGAGTGTGACCATTTTGCTTTTACTCACCATTTTAAAGTGTTATAGCATTATTGCATGTTTTTCTGTTGTTATTGTATTGTAGATTTTCTATTTTCCATGTTAATCTGAGGACTGTGAGGAGTCCTTATCTACAATACTTCAGTACAAGGGTAATTGTTTTTAGAGTTTTTCTCTATCTATTTACCCACTAAGTGTGTGTCTTTTCTTATCCACGCTCTGGTGTATCTGGACATTTCTGTATTTAGCTAGGCTATTCCAAAGGAAAGGAGCCACCCGCAAGAAGTCCTGCAAGCATGAGTTGGCTGTACGGGTGCGAGCAGCAGACAGGAGAAGGTCACAGGAAGAGACCGAGAAGGGGGCATACCTATGGATCAGTGAAGAGATATAGGAGGGGCTAGAATTGGTCAGTACTTCATAGGTGTGGATTAGTACCTTGAATTGACTCCTATAGGATACAGGAAGCCAATGAAGGACTGACAGAGGGGTGAGGTGTGATAGGAGCGACAGGAGAGGAAAATCAGTCTAGCTGCAGCATTGATTACAGACTGTAGCGGAGCAATACGACTTGTGGGAAGACCTATTAGGAGAGAGTTACAATAATCCATGCAAGAGATTACTAGAGCATGGACAAGCTCTTTAGTAGCATCTTGTTTAAGAAAGGGGCAGATGCGGGCTATGTTTTTTAGGTGGAATCTACAGGATTTGGTAACCGACTGGATGTGAGGCCAGAATCAAGTAGAACGCTAAGACAGCGTGCTTGCAAGGATGGACTGATGTGGGTACTACTTACTTGAAGGGAGGACTAAAGAGGGGATCAGTATCAGGAGGAGGAAAGACAAGGAGTTCAGTTTTAGAGAGATTGAGTTTCAAAAAACAGGAGGACATCTAATCAGAGATGGAAGAAAGGCAAGCAGTGACACGTTGCAGGACGGAGAGGTATCTGAGTGTCATCAACGTACAGGTGGTATTGGAATCCAAATGAGGTAATAAGTTTGCCAAGAGAGGCAGTATAAAGAGAAAATAGAAATGGACCAAGTACAGAGCCTTGGGGGACTCCAACAGAGACAGGACGAATGGAGGAGATATCATTAGAAAAGGAGACACTGAATGAGCATTGGGAGAGATAGGAGGAAAACCAAGAGAGGACAGTGTCACAGAGACCAAGTGATTGAAGAGTTTGGAGAAGGAGAATATGGTCAACAGTGTCAAAGGCAGCAGAGAGGCCAAGAAGAATTAGTATAGAGTAGTGCCCTTTGGATTTAGCTGCGATTAGGTCGTTAGTGACTTTAATAGGAGCAGTCTCAGTAGAGTGGAGGGGGCAGAAGCCAGACTCAAGGGGGTCAAGAAGAAAGTTGGAATTGAGGAAACAAGTCAGCCCATTCAGTAGAGGCGTGTGGCCGAGGGAGCAGTACTCCTCTTGCAGTTCTTGCTCTGCTCGCGTGCTGCTTAGTGACGCTGGGCCTGGAGTGTCTTATTCCAGATCATTAAACAGCATGCGAGGGAGCAGAGCAAGAACTGCAAAAAGAGTACTACTCCCTCACCACCTCCATGCTGCCCTGTCCGGCTGTCTCACACCCAATTACCAGGGCAAAATTTCTAGTCGCCATGGCAGAGCAAGAAAAGCTTGAAGTTTACCGCATCCCCACTGGATCCCTGGGAAAGGATCCACTCCAGCTCTCCCAAAAGGTAGGGAGTCTGCATGGACTTAAATAAAAAAATGATAATTTGTGAGAAAATGTGTCTGTCCGTATCAGCGTGTGTCTGTAAGGTGTGTTTTTTTTCATGCTGTGATGGTCTCAGCGCAGGGATAATGGCTGAGGTAATCAATCTTGATGATCTCAGCCTAGCCATATCTGTAGTGTTTCTGGTGAATGTAGTGTCACTTTAAGATCTGTTTTTTTGGTCGTTGAAAATAAAGCTTTGCTAGAAAGAAAAAAAAAAAACTGGCTGCAAGCTTTTTTTTTTTTTTTTTTAAACTGGCTCCTGGATTTCAAACAAATGTATCAATCCAAACTGCTTTTTTCAATTCTTTCAGATAACCCGGAAATGCTTGGGTTGGTAACTAGTAGCAACCAACCAATGAATGAGAAATATAGCGAAGCTGCGGCAGCCATCTTTGTTTTGAGCAGTGGATTCAATTAATATGGGTCCTTTACTACGGCTCTATGGGCGCGGCTTTATAGATGCAATCATTACATCACGTGCCTGAACTGACGTCACGTTCGGCCGCCCCGCCCTCCCCTTCCATACCCATCTATTTCCGTCTTGCTGGAGCTGTCACCGTCGCCGCACGTCACCCTCCTCTTCCGATTGGCCGCCAAATTCTCCAATCAGCTCTCTCGCCAACTGGCGGGTGCGTCAGACGCTCATTGGTGCGCGTCGTAAACAAGGAGGTGTTACTGTTGCTTAGGAGATCCCTCTAGACCAATAGCTACGCGCCAAATGCCGGCGCGCCAGCGGATTGGTGGAGATTGTTACCAAGCAACGGCGAAGCGCATTGGCTTTTTCGACCTTTCTGAAGTGTGTGAGTAGCCCTGGTAAGCTGGTTACCCGCAGCGGAGGAGTGCCCCCGGCCAGACAGGTGGGAAGAGGGCAGCCTTCTCGTGGAAATACCGAGCCGGTGTGTGAGCTGCACTCCGAAACGGAAATGGATGGGAAGCCCCGCCCCGTGACTTGTGACCCGGTGACGTCATGTGTTTGAATGGTGCTGAGCTGGAAGAGGCGTCTGGTGACAAGTGGGAGCCCGGGCGGTGAGTGCTGCTAACCGGGGCTCTGATTATTGCACTGACACTGGGGGGGTCGGGAGGAAACACCCCTCAGCTGGTGGAGAACTACAATTCCCATGATGCTTTGCAGGCCTTGAGGTGTCATGGGAGTTGTAGTTCTGCAACAGCTGGGGGTCTGCTTATTGGTAACCTAGTTATTATTATTATAAGATATATATAATTCTATACAATGTACATTTTATTTTATTGGTTATAACACAGCGCTGCTTATATCCTTAATGTCTCTTACACAGCTCCATTGAATAGCTCTGTGTTTGAAGATATTGCTGTATTTGTAGTATTACTGTTTAAAGGAAAAACCAAAGCACCATAACCACTATAGTAGGCTGTAGTGGTTATTGTGCCCGGAGTGTCCTGGCGCTCTCCCGGTGTAAGTAATCAAACTGTTTGACAACCTGCCTGAGGTCTGCTGGGACGCTGCCACTCTGGAGACAGGACCTTCTTCAAGGACCTCCAGTTAGCTCCACTGAGCGAAGCCTGCGGTGAACGTCTCAATCTCAGCCAACGAATGCCTTCCTCGACCGTTCTCATACGGTTTCAATACTTTCCCCTGGAGGGTACCAGGCCCAACATAACTTCTGCAGCGGGATGTTCTAGTGTCATTGATTGACCTCAGTGCCACACAAAAATGAAGAAAATAAAGGTTTTTACTTACCTTTTCCCAGCGCCGATACTCCCTCAGCGCTGCTGTCTAATCCATCTCCCACAATGTCCATGAGAAGGTGCCATATCCTTGTCACTGGTCCAGTCCAGTGCTTCTTAGAGAAGTGCACTTAGTACCTGGAGCTCAGAGCCTGCGTATCCAATAAAATACTATTTATTTGATTGTGTTAGGCGTCAAATGTGGTTGTTACAGCAGAATTGCCTCTAGTGGTTGTCAGTATGTGATTACTATGGATTTCTTTTGGTGGGTGATGAAGTACTTTATCAAAACTGTTTATTGAAACTATCACTTGTTGGTAAATATCACCATTGAATATTACTTGTAGCTTGAGTTAAAGGATCACTATAGGGTCAGGAACACAAACATGTATTCCTGACCCTATACTGTTTAACTCCCCCCATTAAAGTGGCTTGTTCCTTCCCCTCCCCTTGAGCCCCTTTAAAAGTTAATAAAATGTATCTTATTTACAGCGCCGCGCAAGTCAGCCGGTGCTGGCCCCGAATTGCCGATTTTTACCCAATTGGTAAAGCATTGGATTGGCAAGGGGGTGGGGCGAAACACCATTTTGGCCAATCAGCACCTCCTCAAATGGATGAATTGAATCAATGCATCTCTATGAAGAAAATTCAATGTCCCCATGCAGAGCTGGGAGACACTGAACATCAGTGCTGCTTACTGTGCAGTACTGAGCCAGGAAGCACCTCCAGTGGCCACTTGGAGGTGTCCCTAGGGCCAGTGTAAACACTGCCTTTTCACTGAAAAGCCAGTGTTTGCATAAAAATGCCTGAAGGCAATGATTATACTCACCAGAACAACTACATTAAGTAGTTGTTCTGGTTACTCTAGTGTCCTTTTAACCTTCTTTTTTGTTTTTCATGTGATGCTTCCTTTTACATTCATATTAAAGATTTAGCCAATTACATCACAATCCAGTTCAGTCTGGGCACAGACGAGGCATGGATTGAAATTCAAATGAGAATAAGAATCATTGTTTAATTTATCTTTTTTTTTCTGCATACTTTGTCTGCTGACTGCAAGGTGCACGGGACACAGCATATAGGATAACTGACAGGAGGTTAAAGGGAAACTCCAGTGCCAGAAAAACGATCCGTTTTTCTGGCACTGGAGGGTCCCTCCCACCCACCAATCCCCGGTTACTGAAGGGGTGAAAACCCCTTCAGTGACTTACCTGGGACAGCGGCGATGTCCCTCGCCGCTGTCTCCGCCTCCGCGACGCTCCTCCTAGTGATTACGTCGGCCGGTGGGCGAGACTGATCTCGCTCACCGGCCGAGGAGACCTAATGCGCATGCGCGGAAATTCCGCGCATGCGCATTACGTCTCCCCATAGGAAAGCATTGAAAAATCATTTCAATGCTTTCCTATGGGGTTTTGAGCGACGCTGGAGGTCCTCACACAGCGTGAGGACGTCCAGCGACGCTCTAGCACAGGAAACCTGTGCTAGAACTCAGGAAGTGACCTCTAGTGGCTGTCTAATAGACAGCCACTAGAGGTGGAGTTAACCCTGCAATGTAAATATTGCGGTTTATGAAAAACTGCAATAATTACACTTGCAGGGTTAAGGGTAGTGGGAGTTGGCACCCAGACCACTCCATTGAGCAGAAGTGGTCTGGGTGCCTACAGTGTCCCTTTAAACGATGGAGGCACTCTGTTACATGATGATTCTGATGATGACATAGCTGTTTTGTTATCTTCACTTCATTTTTCACACCACACAAATAAATATTTGTTGAATTATATTCTGGCGAGTTACAGTTCTCTTTTAAGTAATTCCTTTTACTACTAAGATGGCTACTTTCCGTGTCTTCATTTTTTCTACTGGTGGAAAGCATGTGGAATGTTAGCCATCCCACAGGGCAGCATTATGTGTGGAAAATTAGTTTTTACGGGTGTTGTATAGGTCTGTTTTGTGTACACAGTAATTATACTCCTGCCATACAGTGCTTGGATTCCAAACAGACAAAACTAAGCTGAATCACTTAACAGAAGGTGAGCAGCCACCAACTGTATCCTGGTAAGTGTTGGAGATCACTGAGAATTCTTTCACTAGCAGGAAGTAAAATCAACGAGTATTTGTATGTGCAAGTATTGTACATTTCATATATATTAATGACTGGTTAATAACACACATATATTCAAAACTAAAGGACAGCTCAAAAATATATAAATATATTTAAAAGGACACTATAGTCACCAGAACAACTACAGCTTATTGAATTTGTTCTGGTGAGTAGAATCATTACCTTCAGGCTTTTTGCTGTAAACACTGTCTTTTCAGAGAAAATGCAGTGTTTACATTACAGCCTATTGATAACTTCACTGGCCACTCCTCAGATGGCTGTTAGAGATCCTTCCTGGGTCATGGCTGCCTAAAATGCATCCAAACATTCAGTATCTCCTCCCTCTGCATGCAGACACTGAACTTGGAGGCATGATGTGCCCAGGGGGGGCTAGATGGTGGGTTTAACACTATAGGGTCAGGAATACATGTTTGTGTTCCTGACCTTATAGTGATCCTTTAAAAATCTGTCTATCAAACATTAAAAGGACATATATTTCCTTTCAACACTTGAGGAAACAATTATTATATAAAAACTATTTTTGATGTGACAGTTGTCCTTTAAACTACTTTTATATTGGTATTATTTGCAAGAATCATACTAGACTTTTTATTTTTTTGGCCAGGAAGTAAATCTGTATACATTAGATCTCTGAATGTAGAATATATTATTATTATTATTGCCATTTATATAGCGCCAACAGATTCCGTAGCGCTTTACAATATTATGAGAGGGGGGATTTAACTATAAATAGGACAATTACAGAAAACGTACAGGAATGATAGGTTGAAGAGGACCCTGCTCAAATGAGCTTACATTCTATAGGAGGTGGGGTGTAAAACACAATAGGACAGGAATTTGCAATTAAATAAGGTAGGAGTGAGTCAGAGCTGGAGGAGAGAGTAGAGTGCTGCCCTTTAGGAGAGAGCAAGATACAGGTATGTAAGGTAGATGTATATGACAAACTAAATTGGATAATATTTTCAATTCTCCAAGGTTCACTAGAATGCAAGTCTTAATGTTCTGGTATGATTATTTCTGTATTTTTATGTAGGATTAGGTTGCCTAGTTTCTAGACGTGTGCATTGCAAAAATGTGTGATACTTCTGAATTGAATTGCTTTGGATTTCCAAAAAAATTGTTTAAAAAAATGTTGATTTGAAATTTAATTTTAAAACCTTAAATTGTCTGAGAAGCTCTACAATGAAGGAAAAAATGTGCATATTCTCCTATAAAAACTCTAAATTAGTGATTGAATGTTGGTGTAAAGTGGCCACTTAGCACCAACATTCAATCACTAATTCCGAATTCCATATGAGCTGAATCGGACAGGCTATTGCGCTACTCAGTTTATTCTAAATTTAGATAAATTATGGTTGGAATTTCAGAAATTTGAAAATGCACCAATCCAGGCAAATTGCAATTCAGACCAAACTGATCTCCAAGTCTAATAGTTCCTATTTATTAGTTTGGTGTGTGATAAAGAGTCAGGGTTCAGTTCAGCAGCAATTAAAACCTCTATATCAAATAAGTCTAGAGTCTAGACCATAAATTGCAAGACAATACAAAATATAATTTTAACTAACTAACCAACCTATAGTTGGGTTGTCGGTGCTGAAAACGACACTGTATGCCTCTATTTCTAATGATGTAACTTATTCTTGGTTGGCACAGAAGGCTCTGTGGCATGATGGTAATGGCTTGCTGCCGTGAAAGGCAGTTGGTGGGTACAGAATTCTCTTCTGCATAATGGTAATGGCATGGCTTGTTAATGGGTGTTGGTGAGCACAGGTGCCATTATGTATAGCTAAGTAATCCTTACAGTACAGTATGGATCGACTGGTTATCGGTTTGGCCGATAATATCAGCCGATATCCGGCATTTTGGCAAGTATCGGTTTAAATCAGTGGTTCTCAACCCAGTCCTCAAGTAGCTCCTTACAGTCAAGTATTTAGGGATTACCCAGTTGCGTCCAAGGTGTTTTTAAAAATAAAAAAACACTTTAGACACAACAGAACATCGCCAAATCTTTGCGCATCGTCTCGTGGGACCTGGAATGAGAACTTGCCGGAAACAGAGGATAGCGTGTGCTGGGTTCCAGCCACCCCCTCCACAATGTGAAAGCCCCTGGCAGCCTGCACAAAGCCACTGGACCATCAAGGAGTATAAATGGGCCCCCTTCCTGGCCACAGGTAAGAGGCAGGGAGGGGGGAAGAATATCGCTACCAGTTTTCAGCCCATAGGCCAAAAACAATCTGTATCAGCCCTTAAAAATTAACATCCGTCAATCTCTAGTTTTCACTGTTACCACAAAAGATCAGTATTTTAATTGTTAGTCAAACAGTTACACTGTATTATAGAAACAACCCATATGAAGCGATTGTGCTGCAGAAAAAGAAAATAGCTACTTGGAATAAAACTCCTTTGTCTCAAAAACCTGCTAAACAACCTCTCTAGTCAGAAAATGTATTGAATGAACAGCAAAAGGAAATTTTACTCCACTCCGTCACATTGGTATTGTCCAGTTTTTGACTTTCATTCACATAGAAGCACAATTTGAAAACCAGGAAATGCGTTTCTTTTGTTATCTTATGTAGGAATGTGAAGGGAACCTGTTTGAGCAGTGTTGGGAGGGACAGCCACACCTCTGCATGGGTTTACAGTCATCTAGTTTCATTTATTGAATTGAGTGCATATATTCCATTTATAGCCATTAGTCATGTCCCGTTCCTATATGCCACTATGGAGTGTTGTCTATTTTTATGGAAATTCATAAAATATGACTCCACGCACCATGACCACCTCAGTGATGTGAAGTGATCATGGCGTTTGGAGTCTGTAAGTGCAGCATTTGCTATGAAATGCTACACATAGGGAGTTTAACCCCTCTTCTGCCAGCAGTGTAATGCCACCTCCAGCATTGTCATCTGCCAGCCCAGAATGTCATTGAATGCACCAGAATGTCATTGGTTGAGAGTGGTCAGCTGACACTCTCAGCCAAAGAATGCTGAATAGCCACAGCTTCTGTGGCTCAGCAGAAGCCAGAAGTGTGTCACCGGACAACGGATCCTCGGATTTCAGCAGGGACCCATGTAATGGGGCAAACCTTGGCTAAATGGCTTGCTCCATTATCGGAGAACTGGCCAGGTTACTTCTGGCATCATAGGCATTACAGCGGGCTTTAGTTGGTTATAATGATTGGAGTAATCCTAACAGGGAAATGTGGAGAGATGACAAGGTAAATGACAATTTAGGCCAATATTGAGCAGTTTTGCAATTCTGTCCTAATATTTGCAATTCTCTGGTAAATTATACACATTACCCCATTTGTTGAATAATCTTAAATATCCCTTATTAGACATTTTTAAATGTAATTTTGCGCATAAATGTAGAATCCAATTCTATCTCTTTAATCCTCATGTAACCACTGAAATCAGCATTTTTATTTTTTTATGATCATTTGTAGCATGATTCTGAAGAAGGAATTTCACAGAAACGTTGTCACTTAGATTAAAAAAAAAAAACAACAAAAAACAGTAGACCACACAATTTCTATTAATCAGACAGCCTTCAACTTACTGTATGTCATTCTGAAATCCAAACAGTGATTTTAAAATATGAGCACACAGTAGGGGCATTTCAACAATATTATCTATTCGAAGACCCCCACCCACCTCTTGAACCCCAAATTAAACCATAATCATATATCCTCAGTCCAGAAAGTTACACATTTGAGGTTTATTCTGCCTTAAGACTAACCTGGTAACATTTATCCTTAACAGGTAATGACAGGTCAGTCTTGAGGCTTGGCAAAAAAAAATCCCCTTTTTGTCACGTTTTAAACTGAGGAATTATTGATGCTGCAAACAGTACTTATTATCGTAATACAATGATAAGTTAAAGTAATAGAGTAAAAGCACATGAATACCACATACATCACTGCAATACATACAGAATTACCTTTGGAAACGCACAGCATTGTGGGAGGTTTTAAATGCTATGTAATGAATAAATTAGAAAAAGTGATATAAGTTTGTGAGAATATAAATACATATACCATGCTGCTTGAATGAGCTGGTATTTTATTATGCCTACATGTCTATTATGCCTACATTTGTTTCTTCCCTGATCCAGTTTGTCACTTAGAGACACTGATACATACTTTTTTGAGGTTTATATGGAAGAATGGCATTCTTTTGTAACAGATCACACATTTACCTGAGAAAACCAGTTACTATAGAACACCGCTGTAACTGGCCAAAATGACCAAAAAAAAAACTAGAGTGGTTTTATATTATGAATTGATTGCATCTATGCTGATTGACTGAACACCTGTTCTTATTTATTGCAGTATTTAATACACAGTGTGGTAGTTTAGAATAATAAAATGCACATGCATACACTACGCATTTTATATAAAATGCACTAAATAATTCATGTATGCACGAAAAGCCAGACTTAATCTACATTTGGTTTTGTGTAAAACCTACAACTGTGGTGTTTACAAGTTAGTTGTGTTTTCAACCCTTCCAGGGTAATTTTATAAAAAAAAAAAAAAATCTCTAGGTCACTTCTCTGCAGTATGCAATAAAAAAATACAAGCTTCTAACTTTTGACTCACCCAGCCTGCACTCCCGCAGGGGGGCAATCGGAACCCGCGGGCAGTCCCTCACAAGTTGGCCCTATACACTAACGCTGCGCTGTTGCAAAAAATTATGGAATCCCTTTGTAATTAGGTCGCATAGACCTACAATAGCCATGGCCAGTAACTCCCTGTACCTCTCCCTCCTGTGCTTCCCTTTCCCCATCCCTCCTAACCCTTCTCCCTCTCTCTCCTCTTTACCTCTTTATTGTTTTGTCTATTTCTATCATTCCTAACATTACTTTCCTCTCTGTTCTGACCGACACTTACATCTCGACTGTAACGACTATGAGGGCATTACCTTTCATATGATGGTCCACAGGAGGTAATAACAGGAAACTGGTAACACTGTACTGGAGACAACATAAGCTGTGCTAGTTCTCTCAAGTGCTACAAACCCACCTGAGCACTATATAGGTCATCAAACATGGGCGCTGGATGTCAGGGTCCTGCACATGATGGTTGGTTAGATTCTCACTGTTTTACCTTTTATCTAAAAACCTGGTGGGGCACCACTGAAGTACAATCACTGCAGTTGACACACAACAGTCTAATGCACTTGAAGTTTGATTTTATAAAAACGCACGTTTGTTCACCTCGTGCAAACTTGGATATATCTTCAGGATTCTGCTTCTAACTGTGTTGTAATATTTGATTTCATGTGGTGTATTGCCTTGGAATAAATAAAGAATTTAAAAAAAATATAAAAAAATACAAGGTTAGTCAGATAAACACATAACAGGACCCATATATTTATTTATTCATTTAATAGAAAGGATATTCTTATTTAACATTAGCTTTCAAATAAACACAACATACATAGCTGCAATATTTTGTCCTCTACTCTGCATTGGATGTGCTGTCATACATGTGAGAGTCTCAGAGTATGGCACTTGTTAGATCACGTTATCAGTACTTGCTATATAATGCTGTGTGTCTGCAATAAGAATTTCTGCTTTTCTGCAGATAGACATGAAGGCTTTAATCTTAGTGGGTGGCTATGGCACCAGATTACGCCCACTCACCCTCAGTGTGCCAAAGCCATTGGTGGATTTCTGCAACAAGCCCATCCTACTGCACCAGGTGGAGGCTCTCGTGAAGGTAAGACTCTATGGCTATATTGATGTATGGTTAATTGTGACACACTGCATTTCATATATGCCATTTCAGTTGTGAAGTAACAACTCTTTCACAAGACACTGAATAAATCCTATAGTGATAAAATATATAGAACACATTAAGAAAATGGCTGAAAAAACAGTTTACAGAACACTCCAAGAACCATAACAACTACAGTGCTATGTTGTGGTTTTGGTACCAGGAATGTCCTGGCGTTCAGTCCTTCCTGTGTTCATAGTGGCCCAGTCCCATTCAGGGTAGTCTATTCCCAGGGCATTGGCAAATGCTCTCATGGGCTGAATGACCTGACCTCTGTTTGCACATTGTAAACATATCTAATTATGCACTCACATTGCACTTATTGGGGGACACTAGAGATCACACACAGGACTGTCCCATTAAATCTGGTAATTGAAGCTACGCTCTAGCATTCAGGGCTCCTGTGGATGCTAACCTAGAAGACCTATCTTTTATAATGAACCTAATTTACCTACAGATGGGTACGCAATATATTGTAAACATATAAGGCAAAATAACCGTGTCACAAAGCTACAGAAAATCATTGTGAAACCTGATTTTAAAAGAATGGTTTTATTTTGAATGTAACCCATGCTTATTTATCCTCTTTGATTTAGAGCAAAAATACTTTGCTTATACTTTACAAAACACTTTATTCGGAACATACGTATATAGAATAGATGTATACATTATGTACATTAATTTGATCCAAACTATAATAGTGATTCTACTGAATATTTTCAGTGTGCATACCAAATATTATTTTTATGCGCACCTGCATACAGAAGACTCATATTATAACAATTAAAAAAGTAAAACACTAAAATTAAACGAATCCCTAGGGAATAAACTCAATAAACTGCCTGTAATTAGCCCTTGGGACTCTATTCAATAAACCGCCTTGGAGTACCCCCTAGTGGTGCATTCAATAAACAGCCCAAGTTAAAACGATTCCTTGGGGTTATAGATAGGCCATCTCTGCCTTCCCATTTATAGAGCACTTTGCAAGTCTTGTTCTCACAAAGCAATGTTTTAATATCTTTTAATATGTGAGTTGGTCTGAGTTAGTTGGTGGTTCGTACTCCAGCAGAAATATTTCAGTATGTATTCAAAGCCCAGATCAAATTCTCAGCTTGGCCTTTCATCATTCTAAGGCCAATAAATCTATTCAGTTAAGTAATAATCTCTGTATCCCAAGAAACATTCTTAACTTACATACTAAAAACCTGTCAAATAGTGTGTGTATGTATGTATGTGAGTGTATATATTATATATTTTATTGTACAATCATTTTGTATTATTATTATTATTTTTAAGCAGGCTACTTAAGATATAGTGATCTAGAAGACTATTTAAAAAAAAAAAAAAAAAATTTTTTTACTGCCAAGCAATTTTATCCTGCTGATTCTACAAATCTGTCTCAGAATTTTATAGATTTGCTTTGTGGTGTACAGTTTCTTTCTCTGATTCTTCGTTGTAAGTCTAAATATCATTCATATTATTGGGTATTTTTATAAATAGAATGGATATTAAAGGTAATTATATATCTTTGTCCTTCTGTAGCTTGATTGCATTTTGTCATCTGATCTTTTTTGTGTGCGCCTGGATTATTTATCTTTTATATATTCTATAAATAATGTGTGCATAGCAAAAAAAAAAGGAAAATTGGAAAACCAATACCTGTGTGTGTGTTTTTTCTTTTTTGTGTGTATTTCAGTATGATTTTGTCAATACGTTTACATAACAAATTCTAATCAACGACTGTCTGTTATGTTTCTTGGACAGGCTGGTGTTAATCATGTCATCCTGGCAGTTAGCTACATGTCTGACATGTTGGAGAAGGAGATGAAGGAGCAGGAGAAGAGGGTAAGTAATATCTGAAAAAGATAAATGCATTTATTTATGTTTATGTCATGTTTCACCTATTGCTTCTCTATCGCTAACGCTGCAGGTCTTTACACATGAATCTGTTGAGCCTTAAAGGGACACTATAGTCACCAAAACAACTACAGCTCAATGTAGTGTTTCTGGTGTCTATATTGAAAAGCCTGAAGGACAGGCTATAGACACTACCTTTTTATGTAGGCTGGCTAGTTACATCTCTAGTAACAGTCACTTCCTGGTCAACGCTGCAATGATGTTCAGCGTCTCCACGCTCTGCATGGAGACACTAAATGCTCCATATAGAATTGCATTAAGTTTAATGCATCTCTATGAGGAGATGCTGATTGGCGCAGCATGGGGTTTTGTCACACATGCTCCGTAGCATTCCAATGCTTTCCTATTATCCGGTAAACAGGTATTTAAAAAAAAAAAAAAAAAATTCAACTTTGTGGCTAAAATAAACAAATTTGAAATATTCTACGATTTTAATACATTTCCATCTTGGCAACTTTTAAATAAACTTAATGTATGTGAGAAGAAACTGGTCTCGCTCAAGGCACAATTTTGTGAGCAAATATTTTTTTTTCTGTTTAACCTATGGAATAGACAGCAAAGTAAGCTCCAGCACTAGTCCTAACATACATTTTTAGTAGCACTGACCAGTAGCCCTAATAAACGCCATTTTATTCCATCTTCTTTTAACCCCTTAAGGACCAAACTTCTGGAATAAAAGGGGATCATGACATGTCACACATGACGTGTCCTTAAGGGGTTAAAAACACTTCCAAAGGGGAATTACATGTGTATAGTGGAAAATTCTTACACATTTCAGCAACGGTGTGCATGTAGATCTTTAAAGAACATAGAATATTCTTTAAAACTGGTTACTAAATGGTTTGGGGGCTAGACGTATGGGAGTTTGCTGTATCGTCTAAAATCGTACATATCCTTAATGGTTACCAGTTATGTAAATAACACCATTTTTATTGTGTACTATAAGGAGACTGAACAATTGTGGATAGAATTACACACATAGTTTAAATAATCATCCTGATGACATTATTCATTCTTACTGATATTCTTGTGGGGTTCCTGTTAGAGGATAGAATGTTCTGTGGTTTATTCATCTCCATATGATGACATATGGAATGCATAATCAAAAAATTGGGAGAATTTAATATGTGAGAGACAAGTTCTAAACAGCACAAACACAGAAATGCCGATTCTCGGTAAAGCCTTACCAGGTAAAACACATGTCAATGTGATTCTTTCTCATTGCATATTGACATGGAACCTGATCCTGCATTCTACAAGTGATCTGGCAGCAGAAACGGGAAATACATTGTGTTGTTTCTGTTTATTTGTCCATGAGAACAAATGTTTTCTCCTGCTAGGAATAGATAACCGTTTATGACGAAATGACCGAAAATTAATATATCTTTATGTGGACCTGTTATTGGTAAATGGTATAATAAAACAGATACATGGTACCAGCAAAGAGAGAACATGTTTAAATTAACTCCAGATTGTACAAACATGTTCTCATAATTTCCTAATACATATGGCTCAATTCCTAAATGCTAAAGCATTATGGGACCCCCCAGACACACCCACAACCATCTCCCCAAATTGAATGGTTATGCTCTTTAAAGGGAAATTATTCTATGGCAAATGCACTCTTTAAAATATATTGGCATTTTTATATAACATTTCAAAAAAAAGTTTTTGGGCAGTTTTGTAACTGTCACTGTTTTTAAAAAATGATTACACAATTCCTGGACAGCTAAATCCATGCTGGCAGACTGTCAGATCTTTCAGTAGCAATTATAGCTCTCCTTACAATAGCTTGGATAGATGGGGATACTGCTCACTGTAAAGGATATTGATCGAAGCAAACTAACTTCCGCTATTATTTGATCACAGCTGGGAATCCGCATATCCATGTCACATGAAAAGGAGCCTCTAGGAACAGGTGAGTAGATTTTTTTTTTTTTTTTTTTCTGCTTTCTTTTCATGTGGTATATCCCTAAACACATTTGCATTTATTTGCTAAGCTTGGAGCCTATAGAGAATTGTCAACATAATTGCACAGAAGTCATATTCATCCTTTTATGACGGTTTGTTCTTCAAATTCCCTTGTCTCTTCAGTACAGTTCCAGGATTAGCAAAAAATTAAATATCATTTCAAAAAATAAATAACATTTAAAGAAATAAATAAAACAGAGTTAGCAACACCTGATGCTCAATACAAAAACCACAAACCATATGTAAATGATAAACATGTTGAAAATTGATTGCAGAGGTGTATAAATATGGCAATTGTTTTGGCTATTTAATGTTCACACCTTGCAGGACAGTGTATATTTTAAACTAGCATCACACCACAAAAAGTGTGTTCTTGTCATTCAAAGATGCAATAATACTGCAATGGAGATATAGCTTTTTAATGGCCCCTTTCTGTCTTGAGCTGTTTTCTTTTTGAACATCTTGATTTCATATTCAGTTCTATGTGAACCTTTGCATTTTGAACACAGCTGGTCCACTAGCCTTAGCTCGAGACCTACTGACTGAAAACATGGAGCCTTTCTTCGTGCTCAACAGCGATGTGATCTGCGACTTTCCATTTGATGACATGGTCCGCTTTCACAAGCACCATGGAAAGGAAGGCACCATTGTGGTGGGTATATGCACAATCTAAGTGACAGTAGCAGCTTAAGTAGGGTTATTCACTAAAGGTTGTTGAGAATTCAAAGTAAATTTCACATTTTAGGCTAAAAAAAAGTTCTCCAAGTCAGATATATTTTTAGTTTAACTGCTTTGGCCTCAATTGAAATTCACTTCAATTTCCTAAGAATTCGCAGTTTACCGAATAATCATGATAAATTATATTCTCCCGGTAGAATTTGACAATCTTGCAGGACACAATATAAATTTTGTTTCAAGTGAACAAAGAAGCTGATGTCTCTTTATCTTCTTTATCTTTCCTGCAGGTAACTAAGGTGGAGGAACCATCCAAGTATGGGGTTGTTGTATATGAAGCAGAGACTGGACAGATTCAGCGCTTTGTGGAGAAACCTCAGGTCTTTGTGTCCAACAAGATCAACTCAGGACTATACATGTTCTGTCCCTCTATACTGGATCGTATACAGGTATTTTTCTCTAGACCAGTGGTTAACTTTTTTTTTTTTCTCAATTTAAATGAGGTACATAATATATAGCTTAAATGACCCTATATTATCCACAACAACTTAATGTAGTTGTTCTGGTGATAGTATATAGGGTCAGGAATACATGTTTGGTTCCTGACCCTATAGTATTCCTTTAATAAACGATTACTCTCTTTAAGTGTGAATAATAAAAACATTTTGTCAAGAATGTTTTCTTGATTAGAATTTTTATATATATATATAAATACACACCTCTTATCTCACACACTTTTTTTTTTTTTAATTTTGTAATACCTGGAATATATATTCATAGCACTTCATTACATATCAACAAAATATATTAAAAAGTTTTATTTTTGTCACAAGTTATTGAACGTTCACCCCTTAGTATATTACACTAATACTTTTAATTTAACCATTTTGTCACACATTTTCATGGGGAAATTCCCAGACCTTGTGTATCCCGCAGCTGCAAAGACCCTCGCCCCCAACTTCACTTCACTTTATGCCCAGCGTGGCTTACCTTTTGTAAAAGAAGGCCACATGGGCTATTTAAATAGGGCATTTTTGAGTGTTTCACTAGGCCATTTTATCACCAGTTCCTGTTGAATTTAACGGTAATTTTTCCCACAATTGCATGTGTTCTGATATTAACAGCTGGCTGCTAAGATTGCTTGCGCTGATGGACGTCAACATCATTATTTCTGTTCTGCTTTAGAAGCAAAAATAAATCCTCCATTACTGTGGCTCTAAAGAAAGTGTTAAAAACCACTGTTCAATACCTTACCATAACCAAAATAATCAGATTGATATCTATCTAAAAAAAACTTCTCTATAAAAGTGAATATCAAAATACATCAACACATTTACAGGGTTGTTAAATAAAATGAGAATTGTCGGGAATTCAAAGTGAAACATTGTAAGTCAGAGTAGCTGGGCTGGAAATCTATATCTAGCTTGGAGAAAGTTCTGCTATTTAAGTCTAAAATATGAAATTTGCTTTAAATTCCGAGTAATTCACGCTCTGTTTAAGGGATTAATAGTACCACATACTAAGAGTACAATAATACACCTTTTGAAATATACGTCTGGCTTCTGTTTTCAAGTGTCCTTCTATGCCAGAAAAACACACACTCGTGGTCTGAGGAGTACCTCTTATAAGCCTTACAAGTATTGGGCAAACTTTCAAAGAACATGCTAAACATCAAACCCCACTACAGCTTACTGTAGGGGTTATAGTGCAAGAGGATATGGGTAAAGCTCTAAAGCCCAAAATTCCAGCCATTATGCTGGCAAAGAGATAATGGGATTTCACTTTTTGCATTATCCATGCAAATCTGTCCAAGTTTGGTCATTAATGATGGGCTATAAATTCTGGACTAAACCTCCCTATCAAATAACAAGGACTGCATGTAGACTCATTGCTCTGCAACCACTACACTGAACCGATATGGTTATGGTGCTTACAGTGTCCCTTTAAACACATTCTTACATTTTAGTGCTTTTCAATTAATTTGTCTTGTTCATTCTGACTCTATTAACATTAACGGACGGAACACTACACGAACCATTCTTGATTCACAAGTTCCCTGGTTTAACTTATTTACCTGGCTTCCACTAGCTACCTCTCTCCACTACAGCCGACAGTAAGCATGATGTTTTCTTTTTTGAATCTTCTATTAGCTCTACTGAGGGTTTAGGTGTCCTACAGCTTTAGCCAGTTGCAGTCATATGATAGATGTTTTTCATTTTCCAAAGATGGACATGACAATATAATGTTAGCTAATGTAACTGACAAACCCCAGCAGAGCCACTGTTTCCATCAATATCCATCCTGTTTTTACTCTGGTACATTTTAAGAAATAGACTGATTTGTTGGACCAGTGATGGGTAACTTTAGCACTACAGATGTCTGTTGACATACATTTGGGCTGGCTGAGCATCATGGGAAATGTAGTTTACAAATAAAATACAAATCTGCTGTGCAAAGGTCAGCCATCATTAAATTACACAAGCTCATGAACTATTCATATTGAATGAATATTAAAAATAGCTTTCTCTGTCTTCATTCTAGCTACGCCCAACCTCTATAGAAAAGGAGATTTTTCCAGCCATGGCTCAGGAGGGGCAGTTATTTGCTATGGAATTGCAAGGTGAGAATGATTGAAGAAACATGGGACATCAACATATCGTAGACAAACACATGAGATTTATTACATTAGATCTTCTAGCTAACCAGGGAGCAATACCAAATCTTAAGAGAATATCCCACCCATCATGGCTTGACTCTTAGCCTGACCCTTTAAGCATTTCCACCTGTTACACAGGGGGAAATAGTGGAGAAATGTTTTGGCAAATGCCTGGTCCGTTCTCCAACATTCCCAGGTTAAAAGAATAATCTTGGTTTTCCAACTTTTTGAGATGCATGCCATCACGTCTGTATGGATCATTTTTGCTTTTTCTTTTTTAATAGAATAGCTTCTTGGGGTTTATGTTTTTGCCTGAAAAGGAGTATCTGTTCTGTGCATTTACTACAATTTGCCGAAATCTTTCCTAAGCTCTAAAAACGTACTGGCCGGTGTGCCAAAAGGCATCTCTTCATAGAGATGCCTTGGATCAATGCATGTCTATGAGGAACGTTCAGCGCCTCCATGCAATGCGTGTCGACTCTGAACTGACCCAGGAAGCACCTCTAGTGAGTGACTGCTACTAGAGGTGTTCCTAGGTCCTAACGTAAACACTGCTTTGCCCTGAAAAGGCAGTGTTTACATAAAAAAAGGGACTGATTTATACTGACCATAACAATAAAATGATCACTATAGAGTCAGGAACACAAACATGTATTCCTAACCCTATAGTGTTAACACCACCATCTAGCCCCCCTGGGCCCCTCATGCCTCCATAAATATAGCAAAATCTTACTGTATTCAAGCCTGAAGCTGTAACTCTGCATGTTTGTCTCAGAAAAACAAGCAGTCTGCTAACATCATCAGAAGTGGTAGCCTGATCCAGTCACCGTGCTTCCCCATAGGATTGGCTGAGACTGACAAGGAGGCAGATCAGGGGCAGAGCCAGCATGATTCAAACACAGCCCTGGCCAATCGGCATCTCCTCATAGAGATGAATTGAATCAATGAGAAAAGTTCAGTGTCTACATGCAGATGGAGGAGATACTGAATGTTTGGATGCATTTTAGGCAGCCATGACCCAGGAAGGATCTCTAACAGCCATCTGAGGAGTGGCCAGTGAAGTTATCACTAGGCTGTAATGTAAACACTGCATTTTCTCTGAAAAGACCATGTTTACAGCAAAAAGCCTGAAGGGAATGATTCTACTCACCAGAACAAATTCAGTAAGCTGTAGTTGTCCTGGTGACTATAGTGTCCCTTTAGATATTTTTGTGTGTCCATTAAAATGGTGACTTGCTCCATAAAGCTATTGTAAACGTATTCTTATCAGACAGCCACTCACTGGATAAAGTTTGAGTTTTATTCCACAAGTGAGTGATTATCTGACAATGTCTTTATCTCAGATGTATATGTTAACTCCCAGCCAGAATCTAACTGCGCATGATAGGAACTTGCAAGCCTCTTGCCATCAAATTGATGGCATATAAATTCCCAACAAACTGGCTTGTATAGTTTTCTGTTTTTTTGTGTGTTTTTTTTTTCTTCCTCTGAAAAAAAGTTTCTGGAGTTAATTTTTATTTATTTTTTCTTTAAAAAAAAAAAAGCAGATCAGAGACTTAAATTGCCTGACATTGTGGCAACAATGCATTAGTCTCTATTCTGCATTGACAACTACCTCTTGAAGATGTCTGGCTACAAGGAAGTTTGGCAACTTAAAAATTGCCTCTTTGGTCTGCACTTCATCCAGAAAGATTATTAAGTTGCCAGTGAATGGGAAGAAAATCCTTGCATTCTCCCACTACTGCATACATCTAAATGTGCTGCTAGTGTTAGCAATGAGCTACTGCTGGCTGTGCGACAGGTATAGGGATCAACTGTGCTGCCTGCCCACTATTTTATATTGCTGGCCAGAAAGCGAATGCATCATCTGGCTGATTGACAGTCCATGGAGGCTGCCCTACACACAGAATAACTTTTTTGTGTGTGTTATCCCTAGAACTATTTTTAATAAATATATATTTATTAAAAATGCTGCCAGGACAGAGGTTTAACACTATTACCGCTATACTAAGATGAAGTGGTTGTGGTGCTTAGTGACACTTTAGAGATCACCACTACAGCATAATGTAGTTCTGGTGAGTATAGCATGTGCCTGCAGGCTTTTCAATGTAAACACTGCCTTTTCATTGGAAAGCATTGGATTGGATGAGATTATCTAAACCATGGAGGTGGGGCCATCCTGGCACAGCATGGGGAAAATTTGAGAAGCACCTTTCACATGCAATCGGGGTAGGGAGAAGTTATCTAAACACACACAGACTCCCTACCTTTGGGAGAGCTTGAGTGGATCCTTTCCCTGGGGGCTGCTCTGATCATGTCATCTACTTGCTCTGCTCGTAGCATGGCCATTTAGTGAGCCAAGGTTAGAATGAGGTCATGTTCCTGCTCCCGTCATCACTACTTCGCACGTGAGAGAGCAAGAAGATAGTCACCCGGCTCCGATGCGCACTGCCATCTGCCTCCATTGCTCACAGCCGCCTGACAAACACCCAGTCGCTAGTTCATAATTCCTAGTTGCCATGGCGACCTGGGATTTTGAGCCCTGATGTAAATGTCATAACTAACCAGCCTTTACAGGATTAAGCTATTTGATAAGTCAGAGCATAGTTAAGAGTTTAAATAAAATGAGGTTATAATACACCACACAGAGCAAGATCTGCAGGATTAAGTTCAGACTGCACTAAAGCACTAGAACATGTGATCATGGTATTTGTAGAACATTCAGCATGTGAAAGATTTACAGTGTGTCCAACAGTTGAATTTGTTTTATCCTTCAAGGATTTTGGATGGACATAGGACAGCCTAAGGATTTCCTGACCGGCATGTGCATGTACCTGCAGTCTGTGAGACACAAACATCCAGAATGTCTCCATTCTGGACCAGGCTTTGTTGGAAACGTTCTTGTGGTGAGTGATTTGTTTAAGAACCTACTTAGCCGTCATTGCAATTATATTGTAATGTACTGTGTTTACATACCACTTCCTAATCGATTACATGCCACTCTCAATTATGGATACTGTTTAAAGGGATCTCCCCTCAGTCCCTAACAATTTTTTATTAATTCTAAAATTTGTTGAAGCATAGTTTGTTTTATCCTTTTCACTTACCAAAAAATAAATTAAAAAAATGATGACAGTTTGAGTTGTGTAATCACTTCTCCATCTGAAAGGGTGTAATGATGCCTATCAGGATCAGTTAACATATGGTATTGTCCTATCAGAATGGCCCAAGCATTCTAACTTTTTCCAATATTTCTTCCTAGGACCCCACAGCAAAAATTGGCAATAACTGCAGCATAGGTCCAAACGTTACTATTGGTCCTGACGTAACAGTGGAGGATGGTGTACGTATAAAGCGGTGTACAATTATGAAAGGCTCCAGACTTCACTCTCACTCTTGGCTGGAGTCTTCCATTGTTGGCTGGAGCTCTTCAGTTGGACAGTGGGTGAGTTCATTCAGTTGGAACTGTAATGTGGATGTAATTTAAATTTATATATATATCTTTAAGATAGAAATAATAAAATGAAGATAACTTAGAATTCTAGAATGTTGAAGCAAGACACCTTTTGGGCTTGGCCAGCAATATTCACAGATTTTTCCTGTTTGTTTTGCAGGTTCGCATGGAGAATGTGACTGTGCTGGGAGAAGATGTAATAGTCAATGATGAGCTTTATCTAAATGGAGCTAATGTTTTGCCACACAAATGCATCTCTGAGTCTGTGCCGGAACCAAGGATTATCATGTAGATTTGTACATTGGCTGCCCAGAGCACTTACACTGGGACCTGTGAACACCATTCTGTGCTGCTAACAAGAACATTGATTTTATTTTTTACCTCTACTGCAGGAGGTATTTCCCTAGGCTAAGACTACTCTTGCAGGCACAGTTAATGTTGCTCATAGATGTCACAGGGAATTTACTGCCATGTGAGGGTACACCCTTGTAAGAAAGAAAAAAAAAAGAGCTGTGCCTTTTATCGAGGGTGAAGAGGGATAATATATTGGAGCCCTGTACTTCTTCCCTATTACAGTCATTTTAATATGCAAGAGTACATTGGAAGATGTTGTATAACTCCTTTTAGAAGAAGGACGGAATGATAAGTGTTCTTGCTTCTCTTGATCGGCTTTAACCCTGCTCTGGCACAAAGGCTTGTTGTGCACATCTAACAAAACTATGATGTTAGCCCTTTAATTGCTGTAATAATACAGCTCCTTTTAGATTCGTAGATTTCTTGCTAAGCATCAAGGGAGTTGTAGTAAAACAGCTGGGGTCACTGTTTAGTTCTCAAGGATTAATAGTAAAATACAAGGTGCAGTCTATGAAACACCCTAGAATTTAGGGTGGCAGTAAGGAAGCCAGCTGACTTTATTACAGCCAGGCAAATCTGTCTGATAATCTATTTTATGTTTTACAATGGACATTTTCTTATAAATTAATGAGATTATTCAACTCTATGTTTATTGCTCATTTCCTGACACTGATCTGTTTTAATGACTTTCAAGACTTGACGAGAGGGAAATAAAACCGTACTTAATTTGTAGACAAACCAAAGTGAACCTAGGGGGGAGACTCGCAACAGGCAAGAATCTCAGTCTGCACCTAAGTTTGCTTACATATTGTCCTTCGGTATAGGAATAGCTTTTGCAACAAAACAGAAATACAAATGATTATATAGATGCATAAATAATTTAATTCTGTGCCATCTCACTTAACACAGTATAAATGATAAAAATGCAGCTCGGTTGTAAACAAGGCTCTTCCGTTTAGCATTCTCCTCCAGTGCTAGAACTGACTGCACTGCACAAGGCGATAGGTTGACAAAGTGCAGTGTGACCGGCTCCTGAACAGGATACTGACAGTAAGACCGTTTCTCAGTAAGACCGTGAAAGAGTAGGCACCACAACAGTCTTACGGATAGTTTGGAGAACCTACCCGGCATAGCTCTGTGAGTGCTTTCAAAAAACAGTGCAGCAGTGTGAGGGTTAATAATTACACACAAACATACACAACCACCTGCCCTCCCTACCAGCTGCCAATCCACTAACTGTAAACCAATAATAAAATGGCTCTTTCCAATAGTCCACAGGGGCTGGGAGTTTAAAACCAGCATGTTAAATAACATTTACATTTAAAGCTGTAATCGCCTTCAATTCGCTACGCCCAAAGCCTACATCTCATCGGAAAGTGAGGACTTTGTGTGAAGACTGTCTGGTCCAAGTGGTTGGAGGAGCTAGTTGCCTGCTGGTTTTTCGTAATCTTCCACTCCCATGATTGTAGCTTTACAGAAAAAACAATCTTTGTTGTTCATGAGATGCTGATTGATGCAGGCTCTGTAAGAGAAAGACAGACACATTAGAGACAGTGATGGCAAAACGGACTAAATCCTATCTACACGTTAGTGCTTGCCAAGTTGCAAATGAAATAATTTAACAGTAATACACTGGTATCATAAGAGCCTCGGTTTTATTCATGCAGCTTTCAGAACTTTGATATCCCTAAAGAATATGCACTATGAACGAACATTCAAGTGTAGTTAAATCTGACGATGGCAAAACTGCATTTTACTGAATAGAGTGATGGCTTTGTTTTTAGGTGGCCCCACGATTCCTCTTCATAACACGGTGTACCTAAGACACACAAGATAGCCCATGCCCATTAGACTTGGGTGTTGCTCCACCAGCACACCTTGTAAGATATTTTAATTCAATGCCATAACTTAAAAGGTGGGTACTAGAAGTCACTTCATGCTAGAGTTTCAGTACAAAAAACCCTAATGGGTTTAAGGTTTCCTTTTTATGTCTTTGTTCACATTATACAGGGCTTGTTATATCTTTATTTAAATATGGCTAGAGAACACTGGTGCTCCCTCCTTAACCCCTTAAGGACCAAACTTCTGGAATAAAAGGGAATCATGACATGTCACACACGTCATGTGTCCTTAAGGGGTTAAATGAGGAGAACATGTAGGGTGGATAAGGGAGAGATCCTCACATACTCAACACCATATCTAGATTTCCAAAGCGTGGGAGGGGAAGTAATGCTAGAAGTGCCTTCCATATACATTATTACTAAGAAGTCATTTTTTTATCTCTGTTCGAGTAGCACATTCACATTTCCACCTATACAGGGACAGACACCTTGCACAAGTGACAGTACCAATAATATGTCACATTTCATGTGTGGATTTTTCTGTCCATCATCAGCCTATACTGTTTTTATCTCCATGTATATATGTGGCTCATATCTGTATCAAGTCAACTAACCTGTAAATTCAAGAAAAGTAGCCAGTAGCCACATTTTGGACCTGATTTATCAGTACTTTACCCCAGCAAAAATTTAGTGATTGGGCATAAAATCACGAGACCAGTGTTCATGTGTGATGTTGTAGATCAGAATATTAACACAATACTCTACAATATGTGTAACAAACATTAGGTAATGTACTTTATATTGTGTCATTTGCCGCATACAATGATGTGGTAAAGTTTGTACTGAATAACTAAAGTTAACCCCCTAAGAGCCAATGGGCTGCTTACCAGGACCAGACTGGCCCACCGGGATACCGGGAAATTTCCCGGTGGGCCGCAGCACCTGGGGCTGGGCTGACAGCCCTATTCATCACTGGTCAGGCTCCTGTAATCCCGGCCAGCCATGTGTGAGATGTGCGGCTGCACAGGACCCCATGAGAGCAGGGGGAGCCAGGCGTCCGGCACAGCTCATACATGGCCGGCCGGGATTATTAAAAAAAGAAAATATATATATATATATATATATATATATATATATATATATATATAGATATATTGCGGCGGGGGGTGGATCTTAGCGTGCGACGTGGGACCTGGTAACTGCAGCATGGGAAGCAGGAAGAAGTCACTGCTTCCCCAACAACCAGTCTCCAGGAGCTCCAAGGGATGTGGAGGTAAGAAGCAGGTGTGTGAGAGCCTGCCTGCCTGCCTACGTGTGTGTGCATCTGCTAATGAGTGAGTGAGTGAGCTCGTGTGTGTGTGTGTGTGTGTGTGTGTGTGTGCGCGCATCTACTAGTGAGTGAGCTTCTGTGTGTGTGCCTGTTAGTGAGTGAGCTTGTCTGTAGGGATCGTGTGTGTGTGTGTGTACAGTGAGCTTGTCTGTAGGGAGCTGGGTGTGTCTGAGCCTGTCTGTGGTGAGCAGGTGTGTACAGTGAGCTTGTCTGAAGTAAGCATGTGTGTGATCATGAGCTTGTCTGTAGTGACCATATGTGTGTCAGTGAGCTTGTCTGTAATAAGCATGTGTGTGTCAGTGAACTTGTCTGTAGTGAATCTGTGTGTTAGTGAGCTCTTCTGTAGGGAGCATGTGTGTGTCAATGGGCTTGTCTGTAGGGAGGGTGTGTGCGCATCAGTGAGCTTTTCTGTATTGAGCGTGTATGTGACAGTGAGCTTGTTTGTAGTAAGCTTGTGTGTGTATCAGAGTTTGTCTGTACTAAATTTATGTGTGTACCAGTAACCTTGTCTGTGTGTGTCATTGAGCCCATTTGTGTGCATCAGTGTGATTGTCTGTGTCTGCTTTAATGTATAATTTAATTACCCTAAAAGGACTAATATTTTGAATTAGAAAAATTATATATATATATATATATATATATATATATATATATATATATATATATATATATATATATATATATATATATATATATATCACACACTACATAGCAAATGACTTATGGGGCTGGCATAGATTTTTTTTCCCAGGGCTGCTTCGTGTCCCCAGTCCAGCCCTGCTGCTTACTAACCATTTACAGACCTAAACAATAACAATTAATTCATTGTTTGCTCCTAAGAGGTTAAGTGACTTTCTGGTGTCTGGTAAGGTACATTAATGCCAGTCTTCTGGCTAGAAGGAAAAACTTGATTTGTGATATAAAACAGACACTTTTACTCACTTGCAGGACTTGTGTGAGCAGGGTTTGAAGACTGCAGATATCGGGTGAGCATAGCAGATCGGACACAGATCCTCCTCGCTTGTAGGCTGAAAGATAGAGAGTGTCCTTACCTGATCTTATCTAATCTCTATAAAACATTATTTATGTTGCACAGCTTCATACATACTCTAAAATATCTTAGCATTACAGTCAACACACAATTTCTTTTTAATCAAAGTGTTGAATGCTATTTTGAAACCTATCCATCAGAGCAAACCCCATTTACCATAATTAATGTGATCACATGTTCTTGAGATACCTCTGTTCATGCAAGGAGGCTCCAAACTCACTGGGCCCATTTGCTGAACTAGGGCATACATGGGGCAGGAGAGTATCATGGTTTCTGTAAAAACATTTGTCATTTTTTTATGTTGCTACCATGAAAAATGTACTTTAAAATTGTTGTAACATACATTAATCCTACTTTGCAGAGTTGTAATAACCAGTATGAAATCTTGAATAGCTTTAAAACTAAAGGGCTTTGGTTAATACCCTTCCCTCCACTGTGAGCGTCTGTGTTCCCAGACAGCAGTCGGCCTGTGTAACTGTATGGAACAATGCAAGTAGCTTGATATACATAGTAACAACTCTGAGTGCCGATCAGGCATAGTAGTTTCTCATTAGCAACTGGGAAGTGAAACAAATTAGGATTTACTTAAAGGACCACTACAGTGCCAGGAAAATAAACTCGTGCCCTGAGGGTCCCACTCCCGCCGGGCTGAATGGAGAGGATGGGGGTTAAAAACTCACCTTTCTCCAGCGCCGGGCTCCCTCGGCGCTGGGGACTCTACTCCTCCTTTGGCCATCATCGGCTCAATGCGCATGCGCGGCAAGAGCCGCGCGTGCATTCAGCCAGTCCATAGGAAAGCATTTTTAATGCTTTCCTATGGACGCTGGCGTCTTCTCACTGTGAAAATTACAGTGAGAAGCGCGGAAGCGCCTCTAGCGGCTGTCAATGAGACAGCCACAAGAGGTTGGATTAACCCAAAAGTAAACATAGCAGTTTAGAAACTCTTCCAAAGTCAGCGGCGAATGTGCATGCGCGTTCCATCAATCCATAGGGAAGCATTCCGCGCTTCTCACTTTGAAAATCACAGTGAGAAGACGCTGACGTCCATAGGAAAGCATTGAGAAATGCTTTCCTATGGACTGATTGAACGCGCATGCGCATTCGCCGCCGACGTTGGAAGAGGGAGGAGAGTTCCCCAGCGCTGGAGAAAGTTAAGAGTTTAACCCTTTAACCCCTCTTGAGCCGAGCGGGAGGGGGACCCTGAGGATTGGGGGGACCTAAAGACTCTATAGTGCCAGGAAAACGAGTTTGTTTTCCTGGCACTGTAGTGGTCCTTTAACTCATTGCTGAAGAGAACTAAATATGTTTACTGCCCTTTTAACAAATGTGCATCTGGGAGCAAGACAAATTGGTACACCCTTGACTGCCAAACGTACAACTGCCAAGTATTAAAGAAGAATTTGTAAAGAATTTGATCTTCCTCCAAAGTACAGCATTTGGTTTCTGAACTTTACCAACCCCCCTCCCCCCTTTCTCTGCCCCAGATAGTGTCTCAGCTCAGGGAAAGAACAGGACATGGCAGCATTAATAATGCAGAGCACTGGCCGAGCTGTGCTTCCCCTGTGAGGATCACATTCTGTGCAGAAAACTATTTTTGAGCAGATCTGCAGTAAACTGATCACTTTATCAGGACTAAAGGTCAACCTGTCTCTGAAGGCAATAGAACATACAAAGAACACAGACCACAATACTTAGGGCAGGCAAAAAAAAAACAAAAAAAAAAACACAACTAACACGAATATCATAAGCATAACGACTAAACCAAACCTACATGCATAACGCGAACAATGATGGGTATATCCTGACTATAACACCTGCATAGTGTTTTTCTCCTCCGACAGATCTATATTACTGACACCGTCATCATCATTTCTGACCCTATAGTGTTAATGCAACCATCTTGCCTGCCTAAATATAGCAAAACCTAATCTTTATTATTCAGTCTGCTGCTGATGGCTCTGCCCCTGATCTGCCTGCATTGCTGACATCATCTGAAGTGGTGTTCTGAGCCATAGGACAGCATTGGATTGGCTGAGCTTGTCAATGAGACGGATCAGGGGCAGAGCCAGAACAAGCCCTGGCCAATCAGCATCTCCTCATAGAAATGCATCAAATCAATGCATCTCTGTGAGGAATGTTCAGTGTCTTCATGCAGAGGGTGGAGACACTGAATGTCAGTGCTGCATACTGTGCAGCACTTCCCCAGGAAGCACCTCTAGTAGTCATCTGAGGAGTGGCCAGTGGAGGTATCCATAGGCTGTAATGTAAACACTGCATTTTCTCTCAAAAAAACAAACATTGTTTTCTGCAAAAAGCCTGACGACAATGATTCTACTCACCAGAACAAATACAATAAGCTGTAGTTGTTCTGGTGACAATATAGTGTCCCTTTAATGGTTTTAATGGTGAAACAATAACGTTCTTTCATAATGAATCTGATTAACTGAATGTTTTGTGTAATTTTATTTACCTGTGTAGAGGCTGCTGCCTGTTTGGATTCTTCACTCAGATGACCCAGCATCTTTCCCACTTTACTCAGTTCTTCAGAGTTGATATATTCTGTATCTGAGTATTGATAATTGTACAAAACATGTTAGCATTTTGTTATTGCAATTGGCCCCTGTTGTTCGTTTAAGTAAACCTATAATGTAATGAAATAGTCAGGCAACAATGTACTAAACAGCTTCTGTGGAATATGACTCTATTCAACCTCATCCGGTGGTTGGCAGTGCTGGATAAGAATTTTGGCTTCATATAGAAAGTCACCATTTCAATGGACACCTACAAATTCATACTTAAAGGACCACTATAGGCAGGTCCCCCTAGTTTTAACCTATTGAGGGTTAATCCAGGCCTCTGGATGCATTACCTTCACACCAAAGAGGCAATTCTTAAAGCACACCCAAACCAGAAGGACTTGAATGAAAAATACAAATCCCTTCAGCTATTTGCGGATGTTTCACCTTAATGCTCAAAAGGAGAAAAGCCTTTCAAGTCATTATGAAGCAATTGAGGGACCACCATCTGGCATACCGCTGGGGCACACAGTCAAACTACTGGTACACAAAGATGGCAAAATTTCAACTCGAGAGCGGATCCTCCATTAATTGGACATACCTATCACCCCTACTTCCAGAGGCCCCTCGGAACTTGCCAGAGTCCCACCAGAATAGAAAAGTGCTAGAAGGCATTGAACCTGGTACCACTGCGTTGCCACCCACGACATGCCTTTCTCGCAAGTATACGGGACTTACTTTACCCACTTACATGTTTAATGCCATCCATGTTGAAGTGCTTTCCCAATATGTTGTTTGGAATGACTACTTAGTAGCTCACTTAACAATGGCAGATAGACACCATAATAGTTCTCCGGAAAGGTTACGACAAAATGGCAATACTAGACGCCCTGCGGGGAAAGACGCCCCCACAGTTTGATGGCAGGACTCTAAATTTTTATGCAGACCTCTCCAAAGGCACCCTGGCTTGGAGACGGTCCCTCCAACCACTTACCACCCTACTCCGCCAAAAAGGCCTCAACTACCACTGGCGACCAGCTCACACCCTCACGGTCCAACAGGGACCTGACTCGCATCAGATACGAGACTTATGTGACGCAGCACCTCTCCTACTATCCTTAGGCCTCACCATGGACTCCATCCAACCAAAAGGCCAGAAGAGCCAAGCTTCCCCGCAACACAGCTGGGACCCAACCAGGACTGTCCCGTTCGTCCTGCAGGGCCTCACACCGGACCCATACGCTACCATCAACACTTGAACAGTGATGGGCGATCACAGGGACTATCGGTTCCGACGACAAGCACGCATGTGGTAGTGGAATTATACCTGTTCAGTTTTGTCCTCAAATTTTTCCTGAAAACCAATTTCGACACTTTTCACATTCTAGGACCCTACCCATGGGTGGCATCGATTGTTCCGGGACGCTTGGACAGAGCAACACCATACCCACGTTACGCTTGCTTAGTCACCGACCCAGTTGGACACAATCACACAGCTTAAGCACTGTATGTCTTCGCGCTGTTCCATAAGCACTTGCTTTCTTTTCCTTTTATTAAGCATGCCGCACTTCGAAAAATGTGATCACCCATAGAACTAAGATTCCAGGCCAGATTGCTGTAAGCTACACACATAGCCCGCCTGTTATTTTTATTTAGACAGACTACACATAACGTGTTCCTAATTGTTCCATTTATTTTATTCTCTTACTCTTTTCCATTTACATGTAAACGGCAAATTAGCTCATTATCAACATATACTAGTTTACCCGTACTGGCATACCTTAACTATACACCACAACTACCTCCACTAATAGGGTACAGCAGGAATCGCTTTAACAGACTTGCTCACTTTGCTGGGTAGGTTAGTGGCACTGTAACGACCAGCTCCGCAGGGCTGGTAGACACCCTGGCTTACCTATTACGGCTACACTCATACTACACCCCACACCTACATTAGCATAATATATTTTACACAGTCACTCCACACTCCAGTAAGCTACATCGCACTCAACGACTAACTAACCTCAGAGGATCACTCATCCCCTCTCTCAGTTGCATTGTATACCGTATACCATGCACACCTATACGCATTCCCACTAAGAGGGAGTACACTACATGTCTCATCTGCTTGCTACCTCACTGTTGAATATAGCTTACACAGGTACAGCCTCATACCCTACTTAACTTCACGGTGATAATGCAAGTATATACCTTTACGCAGACTACAAGATGTTGAATGCTCTAAGATTAACAAGCATGCTTTATGTTGAGCATAGGTATGTCCCCGCAGCTGAGGCGCAGTAAGCGTCCAGGCCGTAATTGTTTGGAAATGCAACTGTCTGTAACGTAATATGTCATAGCCTATGTATCACTAAGCACCATACTTTTATCGTGCCTAACACGCACCATAAGCGTTTGAACTACCTAAACCTATTCCTTTGTACGCGTTTAACTTATAATTTAACTAAAAAGTGCACAAATGGGTTAACATAACCAACATGGGGGGGCGGAGCTTAGCGGGCAAAGCGGTCGGTCGCATGGTTGCGGGGCTCCCGACAATCGAGCTGACAAACCCCTTCTACAAACGAGCAAATACGACCCACATACGCTCCAGATACTCACCGAGACCCACACATCCTCAATGGGTCGGAAAATGAAAAAGGCGAGAGCCGAAAAACCACGACAAGGCATGGATATCGGGGCGATGTGGCGGCAAGCACAGGCCGCAACCGGAGCGCACATGGCGGCCATGCATGGCGGATGCTCTGATTTCTCGGACGGGACCTCTGAAGGAGAGGATGGGGACCACCCACAGCCCGAGACCATACAGGTACAAGCGCTGGTACAGGCACAGCCACCCATGAAAGCACCCACCCCAGTGACTATGGAGGCCCTAGGGGAACTCATGGCAGACCACCATAGAAAGATAGCTGCAGATGTGGCCCTACTTAGGGAGGACTTTAAACTCATCACAACCAGACTGGGAGCTGTGGAAGGCACCGCCAACAATCACACAACACAGATCGCAGAATTACAAACGGCATTACATAGCCTGAAGCAGCAAACCCTGCTCCACGAGCAGCTACTTGCCTCCCAAGAGGATAAACTTCGCCGTAACAACCTAAAACTTAGGGGAGTCCTGGACTCCGTCCCAGAGGCGGAACTACCACATTTGGCCAGAAGGCTTCTTACCACGCTAGTGACCCCGAAAGCAGCCAAGGCAATCACCCTCGATGGCATATTCCGCCTACCAAAGTCAGCGAGAGCCCCACCAACCGCCACAGGGGACCTCATAGTCCGGTTCCAGTCCATCAGTGACAAGCAGGCAATTATGGCGGCAGTTAGAGGCCAACCGACACTTACCTTTGAGGGGATGACACTATCCTTCTTCTCTGATCTATCAGGGGGGACATTGGCGTGGAGGAGATCCCTGGGCCCATTCACATCCCTCCTACGACGACACCAAGTCCGGTACCGCTGGGGTCCAGGGCGCGCCCTTCAGATTGACCGAGGAGGCAGCTTTCATATAGTCCATAACATGCAGGAGGCCACGGAGGCACTAGGACTATTGAACCTCCCCACGACCGCGCTCACTACAGCGACAGACAAGGCTGGATCCACGCGCCCACTAGGGAGGAACGCAGCCGCCGCACCGGAGTTTGTCCCTCGACGATCCCCTGCAAACCCTTACGTGGCAGCCACTACATGAACTGGAGCTCGATAATATGGGACTCACTTTAGGACATACAATACCCCCACCGTCGACCATTTGCATGAGACTCTATATATGTTACAGCTGAAACGATTTCGAGTTTTAATTTTACACTACGGAAATAGTTTAATCTTTTAGTTTTTCTTTTTTTTTTTTTTTCCACTAACCTCACCAGAACGTGCCTAATAAGTCCATGCCTACACATATGTTGACACACACAGTGCACACTATCTTACAGCATAGGGGCTTCCTACGCAGTACCACACCTCCACTGGACCCGCTTCAGCTGCGACGCGCCACCAAACGGTGACATCGGCAGATAAAGGTCTAACGTTGCAGGTCTGGTCTTATGCAGCACTAGGCTGTGACCCTTATGCCTATCACAGATCACCCATCACACTAGGCCGACCATCCTATCTTAGCAGCACTGCTTCCTACACTCACTTTACTCTTAAACCAGACAAAACGTATTACTGTTGACATTTTTGTACATATTACAGGAGCACCCACACTAATACCGACAATCAAAAGCACTCTCACGCCATCTATCTATGGCTCCCCCGAGCTTCCACACAACGCAACACAGCTCATACCAACATAGGATAACTCTCATGAACATCCATGCACGGCGAATCATTATGCTTCAGAACCTAACTCTATGTAACCCATAATATGCTGGCAGCTATTGCCCCCCACAGCCAAACCAGCTACACTCATCATGTGTCATAGCTATGTGTCCTGCGAATGTTATTCTCACACTGTTTTACTGCCATATGTCAACGCGACAACTTAATGCCAGTGGTGTTACTAGCTTATTCCTAAGTTTTTAATGTTTTTAGTTTTGCGACTGATAACCATCTTGCGAGAGGGTTTGCTTTATGTTAACTAGTTTTTGCTTATTTACAGTAGACGTACTCAACGTCCAAGTATTCACTTACACTCACAAAAAATGTGCAAGAAATCTGTATGTCATGACACTGTTATCTCATGTATGTTAAAATTGGGCTTGTACCGCTGTCGTGGCGCAGCAAGCTTGTTTTGTTCATGATTTGCACAATAAAACAAAGATTGACAAAAAAAAAACATAACCAACATATCTTGCTTAGTAACATGTTATTTCTTTTGTTCTACCGCGTATAAACGTTATAATTTTTCTATCCGTGTACCCACTAATGCTGATACTTGCATGCCGTATAACACTAGATAGTCTTACCACGTTTGAATATGTTTAAAAAATGTGCTCTCACCTCAATGCCACGTATGTATGAATCTGTGATATTGCTGTGATTATGTCTGCTGTTGTGGCAGCGTATATCCTTTTGTCAAACCATGCACGACAAAAATAAAGAATTAAAAAAAAAACAAAACAATGGCAGATAGATAGGATAGGACCATACGCACTACTAGCAAGAAATTAAGAAAAAAAAATAAAGCATTTAACTAACACACACACAAAAAAAAAGTTTAGATCTTTATTACCACCTGGTTACACACTGCAGCCCTACATAAGGCTGCTTATGACGCGGTAACTGTTATATTTCATGTCGTACGGCGGCTGGTAGTCCCCTTTCTTGCCTCTCTGGCGCCACAGGTCTTCTACCACTGTACTTATAACCTACACAGAGGGTTCTATACTCTCATTATGCACCATGTTAAGTCTGTCAGCTTTAGTTTGGTTCAGGAAGAAGATATGTGCTTCAACTTCCGAGGCACCGTACTAATGTGCATAGCCATACGCTAGGGCTAGGCTCTTTCGTTATTGTATTTTTTTTTGTTTTGTTTTTCATTGCTCACGGTTTTGAATCTCATGTTTACACTTGGACAGGATTAACTCTTGTCAATTGCTGCCCCAATGCTGGGTACCTGGTGGATGTTTTATGCTACTATTCAACTAGGGTCTGGCCTCATGTTTCTCCACTGTCGGGGGGACGGCCCCTTGGTTTTACTTTCAGGGTTGCAATCAACACTACTAGTAATGGGAGGACTCGCCTAAGTCCCTCCTTGAAGACTAACCTCACACCACGTCAATATGTTTTCTTGTACAAGCTCCATGAATATGTTCACTCTCAAGGTACGGGGGTTAAACATCCCCATAACAGGAAATTAAAAAAAGAATGGCGGACATTGTGAGTTTGTAGGAGACACATTTTAGGACAAATGGCCACACCTAGATCAAACTTAATGACTACCCTGTTCAATTCCATGCTGTGTCCCCCATGAAATCAAAAGGCCCAACAATTCTTATTGGCAAGAATGTAACCTTTTCCTTACAAATACAGGAGGTTGATGCTCAGGGCAGATATGTCATTATTGTGGGTGTAATCAACAACTTACCATACACCATTGCCAACATTTATGCCCCAAACACTAACCAAACTAATTTCCTATGCCATGTCCTCCACAAACTGTGTAAGATCAAACAGGAAGTAACTGGCAATTTCAATCACATACTAGATATTAAACTGGACATGACACTTTCTCAAAAAGGTGCTCGGTATCAACCCCTCCGTCGCCAATGCACTAAGCTCCAAAAGCCACTTGCCTCTTTTCATAATTATGATCTGTGGAGATTGCACCATGTGAATGACAAATCTTAAACCAATTATTCCACAGTATAAAACACCTAATCACGTATAAATAACATCCTCATGTCAGGGCCCACCCTAACAATAAGTCAAACAACCTGGACCAACCTGGACCTACCACGCACCAGTCCTCTCAACCTTTGCTGACCATCATTGCAATTTGCAGCTCATGGAGGCTTAATATTTCCCTTCTCAAAGATCCCAATTTTGCTCATGAGCTTAGCAACTCTATAGGCAACTACTTTCAAGACAACACCACCCCTGAAGTTTCCCATCAGATCATCTGGGTGGCACATAAATCATGTGTGGCCTAATTATGAGGTGGGCTTCTTACCTACGCAAAAAATCTCATACGCAACTACTGGAACAACAACAACAACAAACTATATGACAAATATCAAAAACCAACTCCATCCGTCCCCGCTCCACAGAACCCAAATAGCAAAGATCACCAGACAAATCCACAAATCAGCTCTAGAACAAAATGGGCTATCAGATGCAACTTCTGAAAGCCAAGCATCACACTCAGGGAAACAAGGCAAGTAAACTGCTGGCTGCATGATTAAGAGTTAAATGAGCACACCACAAAGTAGCATATTTGACAGTACAAGATGGCACCGAGATCATGACACCCAGGGAAATCAGCAATATCTTTGCAAAGTACTACACCTCACTAGCTAACTTACAATCTGACACCTGTACCCCCCAACCTCTGGACGAACACATAAATGACTACAAGGTCTGGGTACCCAGACTAATGACTCCACAACAGGACATACTAAGGCGCCCTATCACTGTAAAGGAAATTGTAGACACTTAAATTGTTTCCACTGGGGAAGTCGCCTGGCCTGGATGGCTTTGGTAACTACTATTACTGTAAATTTGGCAAGACTCTTGCTCCACACCTAGCCCTAGCATATTCGACCACGATCTCTACTCAATCACTCCATAGAGACATGCTCTTCGCTCACATAGTAACTTGCAAGTCTCCCCATGTTCCTCAGAACTTTAGGCCAGGTTCCTGTTGGACCCATTCACAAAATTGAATGAGTCCAGGCAGGCTTGCCTGCTCTACCCTCTCCTATACGTTCTGACACTGGAGTCTTATGGCTTGTTTGGTGCGTGCATGTCTGCGTTTAACAATGTATTTGCTATCCACTGATTTTCAGGTGGAGGGATTTTTTTTAGGTTTTAAATCATCTTTTATGCCACCATAACCCTACTGGATTATTTTCTATATATATATATATATATATATATATATATATATATATATATATATATATATATATATATATATATATATATATATATATCGATATATTGCTATGGAGTGGTTTAAAAAAAAAAAAAAAAAAAGCCGAGTTGAGTATTGTTAAAAAAAACTCCTTTGTCAATTATTCACAATTCACAGTTAAGTGAATATACATAAATAAAAAATAAATGTATTTACGAAACTGTTCTTGGACATACTAAAATGTGGCAAGTTTCCTATAGTTCTACATGAGTACTGTGAAGAGTTTACTCTTAATGTTACCGGTCACAGCTTGACACCCCAACACCCACCCTACCACATAAATCCAGTGGGCAAAAAAAACCAAAATATTTTTACCTTGTGCCGAATGTTAAATAAACATATGAGAAGAGCCAACCATTAAGGCCAAAAGACAAAATAATTGATCATCTACACACTACTTTGTCACCACGCAGTATTTAGACTATAAACTCTTGATCAAGCCTTGTTGGTTCAATTTTGAGATCTTTCTTCACTTAAAGGGACACTCCAGAAACCATAACATTCATTAGAATTAAGTTGTTATGGTGCCAGTAGGTTCCTGGTGCCAGCTTCAGTCCAGAGCTGTGCAGCTCTGCCAGTGAACTTCAATCAAGTAGCCTCAGACATGGTGTCACTGATCAGCAGTACTCCATTTACAGAATGTTTTTGTTTTTTTACAACTCAAAGACTTGCAAGAATGAAGGTGTACTTACAAGCCTGCAAGGAGAAATGCTTTTTGTTAGCAGCAGGGGAACCTGTTCCCAAGGTAGATGGTTCAATCTGTCCTAGAAGATACTGGATGGAGCGTAGCTGGAAGCAGGGGTCTGCCAATAGTACACTGGTGGCCCGTTGAGTCCTAAAGAAAGAAGAAGAAAAAAAAAAAAAAAAAAACAACCAACAATTAACAGGGCACAGTATGACATGCCGAAGGATGGACTATAGAAAACATTCGAAGTCTGTCATTAAAGGACACTCGATTGAAACTTACCCTTTTGAAAAATTATTTTTTTACTCCATTTAGTAGATATACCAGCCCCACATAAAAGATGCATGCATTTGTTCCTAAACGTTTTATTTCTGGGTATACAAAAAAAAAAAAAAAAACAGCTCGCAAAAGCTCCAGACCTGCTATCTGCAGCCTTTGCAGGCTCTCTCTCCCCAATTACAGGCTTCATTGAGAAGCCTTTGTGCTGCGGCTACACACATGCACGTGTGGCTGTTTCTGTGCTTCTCATATAGCGGTCTTATAGTTTGTTAAGAAGCAGGGGGGGGGGGGGGGGTGGAAGGAATGGAGCTAATGGTAGAGGAAGAAAACCTTCCTTTATCTACTGTAATCAGCACTTTTATAAGCCGCTGTGAAAATGACAGACACCAGACACAAAGCACTCCAGCAACCTGTCAGGCATTCCTGGCAAAGAAACACTATCCAGTGGTCCTGCGGTGGGTCACTCTCATACTGTGGGAGTATTCTTGGTGAATCCTAACTATTTACAGAACAAAGTCTAAGGGTATGGGTGAAAGTTGACATTTGTATTTTATTTTTTATTTCTATTTATTTTGTTTCACATTGATTGTTTTGCTCACACAATATATTTGTTTTAGTTGTTCAGAACTTGTATTCACTTTGCAAAACGTGAAACCCTAAACCTGAGGGAATGCTAGTTGCCTGCTCCGTTGTATACTAATACCATAACCAAGGCAACACCATGATTGAATTGCTTTCACTTTTTTTATGTAGGTTTTTATCTAAGTTCTTCAAAATAGGCAGATACCAAAAACGCTTCTAACAATGGGACTCTACTTCACGCTAGGCTTTCTTTACTGTGGAAAATGTATGTAACCTGTTTCGGATCCAAACTTTTGTTAATGGCAATACTGTTCTGTACTGATGTAATAGTAAACAAATGTCTTCCTAACAGTATGTATTGCTACATGACAGCACACTACAGTGGTTATGGTGCAGGAGTGCCCTAGCAACCTCTAAGTGTAAATAGTCAAACCATTTGCAAACATGCTGGTCAAGCACCATTCACTTCCTCCATGACAGCCAGAAACTCCCAGCATTGAGGTAAGCCTTGAAGTACAGGAATTAGCTCACTGACAGTGATCAGCCAATGAGCCGGCCCTGCAAGGCAGGATTTAGCTCAGGAGAGCTAATGGAAGCTCTGTGAAACAGCGTATTGGAGGTGACCAGTGCCCAGCAAACCCCAGGTAAGTTGTCAAACCGTTTACTTTACTACTTACTTTTGGTGGAGAGGGGTGCCAGGGTCCTGCTAGCTGCGTTCCTTTATTGGGAAACTCCAGACAGGATATGACAGAGCCCATTATAATGCACAATTATATATATATATATATATAAAATAAAAAAACAATATAAAGATATAGTAACCCTCTTCCCAAAGGCACCCAAACCTGGGGCACCACACTAACCAATTGGCTGTGTGCAGTGCTCACATTGGCAGCAGCTCACCTTTGAGTGAATTAGCATGGCTGAAATTTCACCTTCAAGTCCTGACATCAATAATGTTACTAGGTATTCCCTCCGTGAGAGAGCGAGAACTACAAGGTCTAAAAAGACCCAGACTAGATCTCTCTGCACGCCACCATACAAAGGATACACAATGCTCATGTTTGTTTGTGATGTATTTTCTGTAAATCCCAAAGTTCAACAGCTCAGGCCAGAAGCAATTTCCAGACCAGGGAGGGAGTGAACCTTTCATGAGTTATTAGCTACCTAAGAAAGCACAGAATTACTGAAGCACACTGACATGCCCCCACTGTATTAGAAACACAATGTGTGCAGATGTACCCCGATGTGACATGACTACCAGCTCCTTCACATTTTGTCATCTTCTCTGGAATCAACCAATCTCTTGAAATGCTTTTAAATACAACACACACACTGCATATGTCTTAACACTGGCACATTGTAACATGAATCCACACTAATAACTACAAATAAATAGTAAGTCAATGTCTTATACACCAAGCTATAGTTTGAGTGAGGTGTTTTTTTTTTTTTTGCATGTTTACTAGCATTTGGTTGTGTGTTGTGATTAAGAATGTTATGTCTATCGATGGTGAAGTGGTCATGTAGCACACAGGATAGTTACACTACGTTTATTGCAGAGGTTTATGGGAAGCATGCTGTGAGCTACAGGGGGAAAAAAAAGTCCCATTCGTCCTGGATCATTAATGCTGCATTTTAATTCCAGCTTCACCTACTCAGTGCCATGTTATACATTGAAAATTACAGAGTATGGACATACAGAGTCCTTTATTTTCCCTGTACCAAGATCCTTTATACTTGAGGATATTATTGGTCCTAGTGACATTAACAGATACTCATTATAGGGAGAATTCAGAGTGAATTTGAAATTTTTAGGTAAAAAAATAGCTGAACTGGAAGAATTCTCTAAGTCAGCAATGCTTTCAGTTTGGCTACTTTGGAATTAGAAATTCTCTTTCAATTCACTTTGAATTCTCCCTTTAGTGAATAACCCTTTAAGCGAACGTTTAACACTATGAGATTAGTTACTGCTATAACAACAGAGCAAGAAAGCAAAGTACTTTATTCCCAAGCTTTTTAAAATATCCAAACATCCAGGCCTTAGATTCATGACATCCCTAGATGGAATAGAGTGTTACTCCTTTAAGATCTCGGTGTGGTAGCACAGCTCCTTGGTCCCCTTATGCTTGTGCGGCATCTTGCATCCTGAGCAAAATATCTTCAGAGCATCTCTACCGAGCATGCTACGGCCCCTTGTGATATTGCATTGTATTAACGGAGACCCTTCATCCCTCGCTGCCCTGGCCTAATACGATGTTGATGTAACAGTCACTTAAGGGATTTCCCACGTAGGATGCTAGTCAGCATCTGGAGACATGCTTTTCTTCTTGTCAAACCTTTTGGTCGGCTACAGTGGATAATTATATTTCACAAGCAATAAATACAAAACCATCAGCTGCACTTATGCTTTATTAACCATTCACAGAGCACATGTTATTGAGATGTGAGTCTGGTATTGGAGATCGGACAGTGCAGAGTGGGGTGCAGGGACACAGTTCTGTGTGAACAAGAAGTACTGGTATAATGGACAGGGTGAATGAGAAGTCTTGAAATAGACAGAACTGCTTGAACAAAGAGTACTGGAAGGATGGAAAGAGCGGTGTAGATAAATAGGGTTACCAGATGATTAATTCAAGATGTTCTATAAAAAAAATATATATTTCAGATTTGTATTCATTAAAATACAGCAATGAAGAGGGGCGGGGCCGGACCGCCGAGCTGGACGGTCGCAGGCAAGCAGAGCTCCTGCAACTTTACACTAAAAACGACTAAAATTAAGTCTTTCAGACGAAAAGCAGACCGACAGTATGGTATTTGCAACAGAGGGACTGCTGGATCCAGGGAGAGGCTGGCTCACGAGCTGCAGTCCCCTGGAGGAGAGATCTTAGCACATCGATCTGAGGCTTTTCCCGGCGGTGAGTGGGGCGGATGGCCGCTGCCCCACTATCCTGCAACGCAGCACCCAACCTGAAGCGGGAATCTAGGCGGTCCTGGCCCTGTTCCCCCCCTATGGACCGGGGGGTGATCCCGGTCCTCACCCTGGAGCCTTGACCGGGAAGCCGCAGCTGAAGCTGGGGGATCACCCCGCTAGACCCAAGATGGCGGACGCCATGTGCGTAAAGAGACAAGGGAGAACCAGCACCCTGCACCTAAGCCCATGACCGCCAACGCACCTACTGCCTCCAGGATCGGCTGAGACATAAGGCGGGATTTTATCACTCACCCCCGCAGCCAACTGAACCAGCAACGACAACGGCGGCGCAAGGGAAATAGAGGAAATCCATGCACTGCTTGTTACCGCCTGAACGGACTATGCCTGTCATGGACGCAAAGACGGACCACTCACTCACACTCAGCCGGTAACACCACCCAGGCATAGCTAATTACATGCAGTTGTCACCAAGCTCCCCTCTATGACTAATTCCAGCCCCTCGAATACTGAGAGGGATGAACATAATGATGCACAGCAACAACCCCAGAGAAACCACGACGGCGCAACATGGCTGGATTAGGTCTGGAAGCCTGCTATAATAGACACTAAACTCATGTCACAGGATAGTGGGACTCCCATCAAATATGAGGTCCTAGGGCCACCATGAAGACGGCTCCCCGCGGACGCAGCAGGGGCGATCCTGGTCGGCCGGGTGACATTACTACTAAAGCAATGTAATTGACATTAACATGATGCTAGCAATTGCATGCTTATTGCTTACCTTCTCATGATATATTTTATATGTCAGCACTGCTTAGTAACTTAAGAGCATAGTAACTAACTTTATCTGACTGCAATTTCATGCATGCTTACCGTCCACGCATAATGCAATAGTTTACGCATAGTTCTAGCTTAAATTAACCATGTAGCTACTTACACGAGCGACTGTTTTCAATTGTTATTATTAAAAAATGTGCCTGTTCATTCTGTGCCCCGCATGTTGAGCGTGGGAAAAGTTGGAGGACTGCTTTTGGGGCACCTCTTACCTGCCTGTGATGTATATATATGCACAACAAAAATAAAGAATTAAAAAAAAAAAAAAAAAAAAAAAAAAATACAGCAATGAAGTATTTTATTATAGGCAAAGTAACATGTGCTCTGTGAAAAGGAGAGCTCTGTAACAGTGGAAGGAGCCGTGTGAAGGAGGAGCTCTGTGACAGTGGAAGGAGCCGTGTGAAGGAAGAGCTCTGGGACAGTGGAAGGAGCCATGTGAAGGAAGAGCTCTGGGACAGTGGAAGGAGCTGTATGAATGAAGAGCTCTGGGACAGTGGAAGGAGCCGTGTGAAGGAAGAGCTCTGGGACAGTGGAAGGAGCCGTGTGAAGGAGGAGCTCTGGGACAGTGTTAGAAGCTGTATGAATGAAGAGCTCTGGGACAGTGGAAGGAGCAGCTCTGGGACAGTGGAAGAAGCTGTGTGAAGGAGGAGCTCTGGGACAGTGGAAGGAGCCGTGTGAAGGAAGAGCTCAGGGACGGTGGAAGGAGCCGTGTGAAGAAGAGCTCTGGGACGGTGGAAGGAGCCGTGTGAAGGAAGAGCTCTGGGACAGTGGAAGAAGCTGTGTGAAGGAGGAGCTCTGGGACAGTGGAAGGAGCCGTGTGAAGGAAGAGCTCAGGGACGGTGGAAGGAGCAGTGTGAAGAAGAGCTCTGGGACAGTGGAAGAAGCTGTATGAATGAAGAGCTCTGGGACAGTGGAAGGAGCAGCTCTGGGACAGTGAAAGAAGCTGTGTGAAGGAGGAGCTCTGGGACAGTGGAAGGAGCCGTGTGAAGGAAGAGCTCAGGGACGGTGGAAGGAGCCGTGTGAAGGAAGAGCTCTGGGACAGTGGAAGGAGCAGCTCTGGGACAGTGAAAGAAGCTGTGTGAAGGAGGAGCTCTGGGACAGTGGAAGGAGCCGTGTGAAGGAAGAGCTCAGGGACGGTGGAAGGAGCCGTGTGAAGGAAGAGCTCTGGGACAGTGGAAGGAGCCGTGTGAAGGAGGAGCTCTGGGACAGTGGAAGGAGCAGTGTGAAGGAGGAGCTCTGGGACAGTGGAAGAAGCTGTGTGAAGGAGGAGCTCTGGGACAGTGGAAGGAGCTGTGTGAAGGAGGAGCTCTGGGACAGTGGAAGGAGCCGTGTGAAGGAGGAGCTCTGGGACAGTGGAAGAAGCTGTGTGAAGGAGGAGCTCTGGGACAGTGGAAGGAGCCGTGTGAAGGAGGAGCTCTGGGACAGTGGAAGGAGCCGTGTGAAGGAAGAGCTCAGGGACGGTGGAAGGAGCCGTGTGAAGGAAGAGCTCTGGGACAGTGGAAGGAGCCGTGTGAAGGAGGAGCTCTGGGACAGTGGAAGGAGCAGTGTGAAGGAGGAGCTCTGGGACAGTGGAAGAAGCTGTGTGAAGGAGGAGCTCTGGGACAGTGGAAGGAGCTGTGTGAAGGAGGAGCTCTGGGACAGTGGAAGGCGCCGTGTGAAGGAAGAGCTCTGGGACAGTGGAAGGCGCCGTGTGAAGGAAGAGCTCTGGGACAGTGGAAGGAGCAGCTCTGGGACAGTGAAAGAAGCTGTGTGAAGGAGGAGCTCTGGGACAGTGGAAGGAGCCGTGTGAAGGAAGAGCTCAGGGACGGTGGAAGGAGCCGTGTGAAGGAAGAGCTCTGGGACAGTGGAAGGAGCCGTGTGAAGGAGGAGCTCTGGGACAGTGGAAGGAGCAGTGTGAAGGAGGAGCTCTGGGACAGTGGAAGAAGCTGTGTGAAGGAGGAGCTCTGGGACAGTGGAAGGAGCTGTGTGAAGGAGGAGCTCTGGGACAGTGGAAGAAGCTGTGTGAAGGAGGAGCTCTGGGACAGTGGAAGGCGCCGTGTGAAGGAGGAGCTCTGGGACAGTGGAAGGAGCCGTGTGAAGGAGGAGCTCTGGGACAGTGGAAGGAGCCGTGTGAAGGAAGAGCTCAGGGACGGTGGAAGGAGCCGTGTGAAGGAAGAGCTCTGGGACAGTGGAAGGAGCCGTGTGAAGGAGGAGCTCTGGGACAGTGGAAGGAGCAGTGTGAAGGAGGAGCTCTGGGACAGTGGAATAAGCTGTGTGAAGGAGGAGCTCTGGGACAGTGGAAGGAGCTGTGTGAAGGAGGAGCTCTGGGACAGTGGAAGAAGCTGTGTGAAGGAGGAGCTCTGGGACAGTGGAAGGCGCCGTGTGAAGGAGGAGCTCTGGGACAGTGGAAGGAGCTGTGGGAAGGAGGAGCTCTGGGACAGTGGAGAGAGCTGTGTAAGTGAAGAGCTGTAGAACAGTGGTAGGTGCTGTCTGAGTGGACAGCTGTAGAAGAAGGTAGGTGCTCTGTAAAGGAAAATCTCTGTAATAATGGAAGCTGTAGAACAGTGGAATGTGCCGTGTAAATGAAGAGCCCTGCACGGTGCTGTGTGAATAGCAAGTACTGGAATTCTGCAACAGTTTATGAATATAACACAGGAAACAGAATGCAAATTTGTTATAAAGGAAAGATGTTAGGATGTGAGATTATTAGATTGAATTTCACACAGTAGGTCTCTCTCACTCCCGGTCGAAAAGTAAATAGAATTACGCCCAGGGGACTCCCAGCTCAGATGTCTTTCCCATTAATTCCTTGTAAAGTGAAGCTAGGAGTGGGATGGAAATGCTCACATTACGGATCCCAGCGCTGAGAAGCCTCCGGATAACGGCACAGACCGCATACCCCTTACACTGCGCCATTAACACTTTGACAGAAGCGTTGGCTAATTTAACCTATTCCATTTTCACTCCTGTATTATAAATTATCCACAAGAGAACATGGGGAGGCTTAAGCGAAGTGTCATAAAAATATACCATTTGGAGCTAACGAGAGGATGCCATTATTTCTCATGATAGTAAATGTGGAATTTTATGAGTGAGAACCCGACAGACTAATCTTCATTATTAGCATTGGGATTGTTGTTGGTACATTTAATCATTTTCAAGTGCAAACAAGGTGCACATAATAGCAAATGATTCCACCGGAAAGGGCACAATTAGCTTTTGCTACTTCTCTAGTCCATCCTGGAGTCTTGATAAAATCAGATAATAAATCTCAAAACAAGCTGTAAATATCACTGGTATTTTACAGGAACCTTATCTTAGAACTGCCACTATCTGTACCCATCATTGATCTATTACACTAATCCTATATCTGTCCTGTATCTATCACTCTTCTATTATAGAACCTATCACCCTAGAACTCCACTGTCTCTATCACTCAGTTATTACAGATCCACACATCCTGTATCTGTCCTGCCTCTATCACTGCTCTATTACAGTTCCACTAACCATATTATATGTGTCCTGTACCCAACACTGCTCTATTATAGAACCCATCACCTTTTTTATGTCCTGCACTTATCTCGTTGTTAAAGCACAAGACCCCTCACCCACTACTGGACTGGACTGTAGATTCACCATCTAAATGTCCTATTTTAGTCATCGTTACACTGGTGCATGGAGGTCTGATGTCTTGGCAGATTTCCCAGCTGGCCTCTTAGTTTTATTCCCACACTATGCTGAGCAGGGATCATGGTCCATGCCTTTTTGAGTTTCTGTAAGAAGAAAATTGGTCATTCGGATAATTCAAGGAAGGAGTATCCTCCACCAGCCAGAACTCCTCCTTTCGAAGTACATCCAGCCAATGGAACTCAAAATAGAAATAAATAAACTTCCATTCTCAAGAACAGGGAGGGAGGAAGGGGAGGGAAAGATTGAGAGGGAGAGAGAGAGATAAGTGGATTCAGCATAGTCAGCCGCAATCAGCTGTGAGCAGAATCCAGCATTGATTTAACTCTGTTAAAATCGGTGTACAATGACAGTAGCATTCAAGCAGACAACTACTCAAAATAATTCTGAGCTTTGCAAATGAAACAACTAACAAGTCAAGTATGCTACATAATTTCATTCCAAGAAGAGGGGACAAATTCTAACGGCTTAAGTCGAACACCGTGACAGAAAAGTTTGCATTCTCCAGAAGACATGCATAATATTGGAAAACTGCTCAGCTCATCGGTTTAAAAGAACAACTTGCAGGTACCATCTGATAACAGGCACAAATCTAGGGTTAAATGTCTGAATTCTCTTTTTCTCTTAATAATGAATATCCTACCTTTTATTGAACTACATTTATTTACGTGGTTTTGGTGATGATACTTGACAGGGCTGAAGACTAACATTTTTTTACAACCTGATAATGTATATCTGGCAGAAAGAATGGGCAGAGAAGCTGCTGCTGATCTTCATTCTAGGACTCTTGGACAAACGTTCAACCTCTGTGGGTTGCCCTTCATCTTGCATTTGTGCCTCTGACCTCCTTAGCTGTGTCAGAAAAGGCCTCCATCATGTTCCTGCAAACCTGCCTGCAACTTCTTCTAGCTTGGACTTCAGCCACAACAACATCAGTCATCTATACAATAACTGGCTGCTTGGACTTCCACGTCTGCACATCTTACGTCTTAGTAACAACCATATAAAAAGGCTTCCTCCTCATGCTTTTCATAATGCCTCCAAGCTGCGGCATCTAGACCTTTCTTCCAACTTCTTGGAGAGTATTCGGGAAGAGTTGTTCCAACATCTCTCCAGTTTGGAGGAACTTCTTCTGTACAAAAATAGCATCAAGCATGTGGATGATGGCGCCTTTGTCCACTTGAGCAGCATTCGTAAAATCTACCTAAGCTGGAACAAACTGACCAGTTTCTCATTTAGCTCCTTGCAAAATCTCACTAACCCCAATCTACGCACCTTGGACCTCTCCTCCAACCACTTTCTAAAGTTGCCTGTGGAAGAGGTTTCTTCACTGCCAGCATTTATTAAAAATGGTCTCTACTTACACAACAATCCTTTAACTTGTCACTGCTCACTTTTTGCGCTTTTCACTCATTGGGATCACCGTCACTTTTCCTCTGTGGTTGACTTTTCCAGGGAATACACTTGCCGATATATGGGACACCCACGTGCTGTTGTGCATATTCTACAGACCCAGAAAGGGTTTGACAATTGCTCTATGGATACAATGCATGGGTTTCCTGACACTGGTGTGAGAGTTCTTGTTGGCAAGCATCTCATGGTGACATGCAATAGCAGTTTTTCCCAGGAGAATACAACCTACCTGTGGATTACACCCACGTACGACTTCATATTCCCCCCAGGTAACAACAATCAGAGTATTAAAATTCACCCAAATGGTAGCCTGGAAATCAACAAGGCACAAACCTGGAACTCTGGAATTTACTTGTGCATTGCAGTAAATAGAAGACTTAGCTATAATTTCACTCATGAAGTCAATGTGACTGTGCATTACCCCAAACATGATGGAGAGTCATTTAACACTGGTCTTACCACGCTCCTAGGCTGTGTAGTGACCCTAGTTTTGGTTTTCATCTACCTCTACATGACTCCTTGCCGCTGCTTTCTCTGCTGCTCCAGACCTCTGCAGACTCCAAGTCCACCACAAGAAAGCAGTGCTCAATCATCCATTCTTTGTGGAACTCCACCTGCCACAGACGGACCTATTAACCGTAAAGCTGGGATCAGCCGGCATGTGGTCTTTTTGGAACCAATCAAGGAGGGAGGGGCAGAGAAGAAGCCAAAGTTTCTTCAACTCAAGTCAGGCTCTGACAGCTCTGTGTTTTCGGACAGTCCCATTGTGTCTACATAGGGTGAATACAATAAGGGTATACTAGAACCCAGATGGGAATTCCATGAATCTTGGTCATGTGATCTAGACACATTATATTGACTTTTGTTGAACAGAAAAGCATGGAACCATCATCACAGTGCATGACAGTTGGTATCATGCAGCATGCTACAAAAGCATGCCACCTAGGCTTTTAAGGTCAGTAGAGACTATGCTACCAATGTAGTCCACCATGGTAGAGTGATCCTTCAGCTGGAGACCTTCAAAAAAAATGTTTTTTATATTTTATTGATGATGCATGCTGCCTGAAAACTCTTTAGCAAGGTTCCCAAGATTTGTTTGTTTTTCGGCACCCAAGTTCCTTGAAAACAGTAAATTTAGAATGTAAGTGAATAGAAAAGGTTAAGCATTGGAAGATCAGAGGTCCACTTTGCACTGTGTTCAGGGTAGTGCATCGACAGCTAGATTCTGCTTTAAAAATGTACAAAGGTGGGGGGGAATCAACATTGTTCATTATAGCTGCATCTTCCCTTTGTGTTTTAAGATAATGCCTGGTTATTTTCATTATAATAAAACCTTAATTCTTCCACTCGTGTGGTTTTGCTTGTCTTGAGAAGCTAAAGAAAAATCTCTTTATACGGGAAAACTGCAATTACTTTTTAAACACATACTTATGGCTAACGGAGTTCTGCAGAGCTTAATATCAGCAGAAAGCAGAAACTGGCGTATAGGAGGGTATTAGAGGTGAGAAGAGAGAGGAGATCCACTGGGACTAAATCTTAATGCAAAAACACTCTAGCACTTAAAAGGCTGGGACACTGCACAGCGATGTGTTGGGGTCAGCATGAATTTGCCATCTTCTTCACTTAAGAGAGGGCACCAGGATAAAGCAGATCCACTTTAATTTCAGCTAACAATCCTTCATCCACACCCTAATCACCAGTTCAGGGCCAGCAAGAAGTATGAATACAATGCGATTAAAAATTAGAACAAGCATATCCTTTTTTTAAATCCCAAATTGGTGTGCAGAATAAATGCCCTAGTGGGGGAAGATAAGAATATTGTAAAATAACACTTTACCAAAATAGCAAATAACCGACATACTGTATAATTAAATAAGACCATAAATACTTAATTATACACAATATATATATATATATATATATTTAGATTTTCCCCAGGGCTGTACTAGAGAGGTGCTTTATCAAGCTTTGTTCCAGCCCTAAAATGGCTCATTTAGTGTATACTAGATTTGTCACAAAGACCCGAAATAGGTATTTTCACACGCACCATAGACTATGCTTAATAAAGTGTTGTCCACAGAGACGTGAGAACATTTTTATTTTTTTTGGTTGATTTTTTTAGATTTACTTCAAGCTGTACCACCACCTGAGACATATAATAAGATTTTTATTTTATTTTTCTGAAAATATAAATGTGTAATTTCTGTTTTGTTTGGTGCAGCTTTTTATCCTGTCAGCTGATGGGCAATTTCAACGGAGGTAAACCACTTTAATGTGCAGGATAACGTGCCCGTGATATTGCTGGAAATGTTTTTTTCTAGTTTCTATTACATTTTTGCCATAAAAGTGATCACACTCCATCCACATATACCTTAAACAGTTAATTGATTTATTCAGCTAAATTAAGGATCTGTACATTCATTTTCCCTTATGTGCACCATCCCAAGCAGCATACAATAGAGAAACACCTCATTGTGAGATGACCATTAGACATGTACAATGGGCATATCTCCTTTATATACTGGCAATGTCTTTTCCCGTCCTAAGTTAGAAAACAGACTTCATTCAGGCGAGATATAATCATACCGAGACCCACCTACCTACCTACCTCCCTCTAAGTTGTATGTTTATTTTTCTATTTATTGTGTTTCAATTGCATTTAAAGGACCACTATAGACACCCAGACCACTTTAGCTCAATGAAGTGGTCTGGGTGCCAGGTCCAGCTAGGTTTAACCCTTTTTGCTGTAAACATAGCAGTTTCAGAGAAACTGCTATGCTTATAATAGGGTTTATCCAGCCTCCAGTGGCTGTCTCATGCGCATTTAGCCGGTGACGTCAGAAGAGGGAGGAGAGCCCCGGCGCTGGGAAAAAAGTTAAGGGATTAACCCCTTCCTCCCCCTTCAGCACCACGAGTTTGTTTTCCTGGCACTATAGTGGTCCTTTAATGATCTTAGGTTTGGTCCCTTTATGAAGTTTTCCCTAGTTACTATATACAGTGTGGATCCTACAAAGGATCACAAAAATATCCAGGATTTAAAGTTCCACAGATAACAAATATATAAGTAATCTACATGAGCACTTGAGAATCTACACAGAAATGCTTTAAGAATAATTTCATTTTAATGCCATGCCTAGTACGGCAAGAACAGTCTCAAACAATCAAAACTATTTATATTTTTAAACATTTTTTTATTGTGGATTTATTTTTGTGCTTGGGATAGCCTGTCCATATATGTTACATGCACGGCATGTGATATGGTATGCAAGTGTCTAGTTGGTGACCGATGGAATATTTTTAACTAGTGCTTCAAGAACCTCCAAAATGAGACCGGCTCACTCACTGGTGGATATCCCTGGCTCCAAAAAAAAAAAAGAAAAAAAAAATGGCTGATCTCCCCTTTATCTTGTTGTGTGAATCCTCTATACTCCTTTAAAGGAGTACACTTTAATACTTTATTTTCTGATATTTGTTTCTAGCTTTTGATTAACACTCAAAATATCCAAACCAAGTAATATGAATAATGGGGTAATACCAGCAAGAACTTTGGTCAGGTTCAAATACTAAGTAAGTGTGGCCAATAGGAATATACATTTTCAGCAGGTTACACATCCATACTCCAGTGAATATTAATAACTGGATATTGCATTGTAGTATTTAACACCACTATTCTGTGACTCATTTAAAAGATTTTGTCCCCACTCTCCTAATTTTTTCATGAAATGCCACAGTGGCTCCCTTAAATAAAAGGGTAATACAAACGTGGACATTTTGCTCACTATCACTAGAGGTATAAGCCACACCCCCATGACGTGGCACACCAAGATCAAAATGAGGCTGTTGCATTTCTCATGCAGAGGGAATCTGTCAGGATGGAGGATGCTCTGCAGGGTTGGATCAGTCCGATATAAAATGCTTTCATCAGGGTACAAAGCAGGGATCCACGGAAGGGCAAGCTATTCGAGTTGTCAAATCTTAGCAATCTTTTGCACTCAGTTTTAGTTTGTCTTTAAATGAGGACTATTTCAGTATATTAAAAATTCTGAGCTTTTTTTGTTTTCTAAATAACTTGGTATTGTAGGGATAAAAGGTGGCATTCAGTCCATTTCTATTAAACTGCGATTCCACACAAGCCTTAAAAATGGTTATGACACCTACAACACCAGGCCATGAGACACACTGATACCTGCTTTAAGTTCCACTTCAAGTTGCATATATTAAAAAGTGCACTTAACTCTTACAGGAATACCATAGCGCCAGGAACACAAACATGTATTCCTGACCCTATAGTGGTATAAACACTATCTAGCCCCCTCTCCCCTCCCATCCCCCTAAATATAGTCAAATCTTACCTTTATTCCAGTTTGCTGGAGCTGGTTCTGCCCCTGTCCTGCCTCCTTGGCTAAAATCATCAGAAGTGATGATCTGAGACAATCAGAATCCTTTCCCAATGGAAGGGCCGAGATTGTCAAGGAGGTGGGCAGGGACGGAGCCAAATGCTACCCTGCCCAATCAGCATCTCCTCAGAAATGCAATGAATAAATGCATCTCTATGAGGAAAGTTCAGTGTCTCCAAGAAGAGGGTGGATACCAGGGTTAATTTTGTAGACTAACAATTTTAGTTGACTAAAATTGTTGAGATTAAGTCAACTAAAAAACTAGACTAAAACTAAAAGAATTTGGATGATAAAAATACGACTTAAACTAAAATGGCGTTTTAGTCAAAAGACTATGACTAAAACCAAATAGAAATTTGCCGCCAAAATTAACATTGCACAGAGTGGCTGTGGAAGGGGCAAACGAGACAGACCTGGTCGTGGGAGAGAGAGGCATAGAGGGGCAGGGAAGACACAAAGGGGCTGGGAACGGGGCAAGAGAGACAGATAAAGGCTTTTTCTAAACCCATTAGATTTTAGTCATGTCGACTAAAATCTACTGGAGATTTAGTCTACTAAAACAATTCAGATGATTAAATAATTACTAAAACGGCTTTTAGTCAAAGGACTAAAATTACAAAATTAACACTGGTGGAGACACTAAATTGCAGCACACTGTGCAGCACTGCCCCAGGAAGCACCTCAGCAGCCATCTGGCTGTATCACTAGGCTGTAAGGTAAACACTGACATTTCTCTGAAAAGACAGTGTTTGCTGCAAAACGCCTGCAGGGACTGCCTATACCAGGGGTAAGCAACCTTTTAGTAGCACTGTGCCGATATAGGAATGTGATGTCCCGTAGCGTGCCGGCCCTATTTTTTTAAATTGAGGTGTGTATGCTGCCGTATTCTGCTTGTGTTATTTTTACTGTAATTGCTTTGTATCATTGTATTTGTGCGTATATGTGCTATTATATTGTACATGTTCATTAGTAGTTTGTGGTATCGTGTATGATACATATGAATGTGGGATGTGTATGAGGGCTGCTTGTGGAATTGTGTGTGGTTGGATATGTCACATTGTGTGTTTGGTAGGGTGTGTATATGTGGGGCTGTTTGGGGTATTGCATGTGAGAGGCTGCATGTTGAGTTGTGTGCATGTATGTGGATTGTTAGTGGGTCATGTTTGTGCGTATTCTGTGTATGTTTGCGTGTGGGCTGTTCGTATTATTTGTATGAGGGGGGGGGTTATTCTGCATTTCCATGTATATCTAGCAGTGTGGGTGGCTTCCCTGGGTTCCAGTGGGGACCAGGCTGGCCAGGTACAGGTCAAGGACAGGAGCAGTAACAGCAGCTGCAGGCTGCTCTACTACAGTGTGGATTCCCATTCACAAGTGCTGGGAGGAAGTGATCTGAGATCACTTCCTCTATGTTCTGCAATGCATAAATTGAGGATTGTCCTTCACCACCTTTTCGTATTAGCAGATATCTGAAGTTTCACTGGGACTCCTTCTAGGCCAGAGCCTGTTTGGCTCTAGCAGTCTTGAGTGCCGTGCAAAGACACCTTGAGTGCCGTGCATGGCACTAATGCCGTAGGTTGCCTACCCCTGGCCTATACTCACCAGAAGAACTACAATAAACTGTAATTTCTCTGGTGACTACATTGTCCCTTTAACTAGGTTAACCTCTGAATATTTGTGGCAAGCAATGAATATTCTTAGACAAACAAACATACCTCTGCGTACCCTTTGACCTCTTGTCAGCATATTATTCTCAACCATATTAGCATAAATTCCCTCTCCTAGCCACCATTGCAATCACACCTAAATTTCAGTTGTCAGAACCGCTCCACATCAGCAAAGACCACTTATCTCATTCACATTCTCCCTCATCCCTCCATATTTTAATTCAATTCTAGCTCATCCTCCCATATTTTTATGTCATCAATACCTTTCTATATTGGGTGTTTGGCCATCTCTAATCCACATAAGCCTTCAAATCTTTTTCTGTATCCAATTAATTTCCTCCATTTTAAATATCACCAACACCCAACGATAAAAAAAAAAAACATGCCTCCACAACTACCCTTCTCCATATAAAGCGTCCTCCTATCCTTTCTGCAAGGAAAAGGCACACCAACAGAACATGTTTAGCTCCTATCTGTTTGGTATCCAAGGGAACTCACACCAGTAGTATCAAACCCAAGTTAAAGCACAAATACAAAAGGTGTTACTTTTTTTGCACAACCAGGCAGTTTTATATTAAGAAATGTAATAAAAATAAAATCTCACCTCATCTCGGCATGGGTAAACACTACCTCACTGACTAATCTATATCAAATCTGCAAACGGCCTGTAAAGTCTGTGAGAGTAGGCAATGAAATATTTCAAGGAAAGCATGTAAAAACCTACCCCTGAGCGTCACTATCAACCAGAAGTCGAACCAAGATTCCAGTGACAGCAACCAGGATGGGATAGTGATCCACACTCTCCAACCCTGCCCGGGGAAGTGAAAAGGCAAGAGGTTAGGGATTGTGCTAGCAAGAAATTCATTAAAATGACATCTGAGATTTATTGTCCCAGGGACATTTTTTTGGAGCTTGGCACAATGGGTGTTTTTGTGTATAGATCATCCCACTGAAGTTTTACTGCTCAATTCACGGCCATTAAATCAGGTTTGTTTCTGTTTATGGAGACCTAGCCACACCTCCCTGGCTGTGACTAGCAACTTGTTAAATGGTTTAATTTTCAATCAAATGCAAGTTGCTTTAGAAGTTTTTATCTCCTGCTAAGTAAATTGGACTTCAATTACATACAGGAGACCTTTGCAGGTCTACCAAGCTATTAACAGAGCAGGAGATACATTCCAACTTAAACAGAATTTGCAATAAAGGAAGTTTAAATATTAGATGACCGTCTACAGGAAGTGTTTAGGAAGGCTGTGTAAGTCTTATACAGAAAGGTGTGACTAGGGCTTCTTAAACAAAGTGACTTAAGTTTTAAATAACAGAATTGAGCAGCAATACTACAGGGACATGATCTACACACCAAAACTGCTTCATTAAGCTAAAGTTGACTATATTGCACCATTAAGTCAATGAATACTGCACCCCTAACTTCATCTCACAGCACATATGCACACTTAAAACTACCAGAGAACACCAGCACAAAACAGCAGGACTGTGTAATGTATAGTGTGGACATAATATACTTGGAACACCATACACGCTTTTTCATTGTTTCATTACCTTACCTGGAAGTCGGAGATTGACTACTCGGTCAAACAGATTCCTCTCCGCTGTCACCCGATTTAGCACCTGATTCAATAGCTGTAGAAAAGAGAAGCTTTTAAAAATTTTGAGGCAAAAACAGAAGTTTATGTATATTTCCTTTTTTATATAATTATGAACAGTGCTCTATTACGTTGTTCCTCCACTTCTTCCCTGGACAGACCGACAGACAGGATTGACTGAAAATCATTGCAGAAAATACATTTGCTGAGAAACACCACCAAAGACCACCGTCCAAGAGCTTCCTGGTTGCTAACGGACTTTTGGCCGCCGTACTTTTGCTTTCCTGTGGGGAGGGCTTAATGCACTCATCAGGCATTAGCTTTCCCCCCCCCGCCCCTCCACCCCCTGTCAAATGACGGAGCGCCGACCCAGCACTAGGGACATTGGTGCTGGAATCAGGTTAGTTACTAAAGTCACTAAGTGACTTTAGCTGCATGGGGGTTTGGGAGGAGGAGGGGCAAGGAAGGGGGCACCAGAGGGCGCTTTAGTATTAGAAATACAGACCTGTATTCCTAACACTTAAGAATTTCGTTTTATTATAAGGATAGCAGCAGTATGAACATATAGGAAATCGAAAGATCAACAACCAAGGATCACTTACAACTTACACCTAAAAAACTAATCTTTCGAGGTTTGGACATTCAACCTGTAGATAAATGTATGAAAATAAGACCAGGTTTCCACCATATAAATCTATTCCACTGAAGCTTGAGAATCCCATGAGGCAGCAGCTCAAATTTTGGACCGTGTTTGGATGGTGACTTGCCTGAGAACAAATATTTTAAATGAGAAAGCCCTTATAAAGTTCTCCAACTCTTTTTGCACATTTAATTGCTAGAAATGGATATCTCAAAATGTGTAAAAAGCAATCCTGAATTGGCTCAAGCATAGACTGACATAGCACAAATAAAAAACAAATTTAGGTCTCAAGTAGGTACAATGGATTGAATGGTTGGTCTGATGTTAGAGGTTTTTAGTGATCCTTGCAATGAGTGTCTCAGAAGAAAAATTCCCAGTCGAAAATTGACTGAAGGATTAGATCCGCACTTCGAGAGATGCTTGCCTCCAACATTTTTTCAATTCTGGTTTCAATGAGATTCCCCTGTACAAATGGTGGGCCCTATTTCACCACTGCAGTTTCATAACAGTGTTTCTTCAAATAGGCATGTTACAGTCTGCAGAAAAAGGAGACTATTTACATTTTCCTATAATGTTATATTTAAGGGGTCTCATATGGGCAGTTGCAAGTTAGCCCAGAAGAACAATTTTGCTGTGAACTTGCTGGCCTTTGTCTGGAGAAGAAACATCTAATCCAGGATACCATTCATTAGTTTTGATGCAATTCGTACCTTTATACATCTGTTTTACCAGAACAGCCAGGGAAGAATTGAATAACCACACTTGTTCAAAAAGGTCATACAGAGAGTATGTCCGCACCCTTTGCCAAAGCAGATCCTCCTGCTACTTCTTGAAACCCTGTGAAGGTGGAGCACGTCGACGTCACGTCGGAATGTGACGTGGTGTTGCGTGCCTCCATGCACCTCCAGGTACTCCACTGTCCAGCTGCAGCCATCGTAACACTGACAGACACACACACACACACAAACTCACTGACTGACAGACACACACACACACACTCACTGACAGACACACACACACACACACACACACACACACAGACACCCATACATTCACTGACCGACACACAAACACAAGCTCACTGACCGACACACAAACTCACTGACAGACACACAAACACAAACTCACTGACAGACACACAAACACACTCACATTCTTGCACACACTCACATCATTCCTTGTGGTCCAGTGGGAATCTTCTATCTGTAGATCTCCTCCCTGCTCCTCACAGCTCCCTTGCGTGCAGTTTAGTGATGCCGGGTGCAGGAATCTGACGTCATATTCCGGCACCCATCATCACTATAGACAGCGTGCACGAGGGAACAGTGAGGAGCAGGAAGACGGAGCTCCCTCGATGCCGCCAGCGTCCTGCTACCTTCCTGGCCGGGTAAATTTTAGCAGAGTAGGCACCTGCAATGTGGGAAAAAAGCAGGTGCCTACTCTGCTTTAACCCCAAGCATGTACTCGTGGCTCACGGGCCGCAAAGATGTCCATTGTGGGCCACGAGTTTGACATGCTTGCCGTAGACGGTTCCACTGCCGGTCGTATACACGATAAAGACAAGCACTGCACTCTAAATGAGACAGGACCAGAGGTGTACAAGGCAGCCCCTGATCTAGATTAAAATAAAAATGCAAGTGCTATCTGAAATTATCTGTCCTGTACAAGGACAGGCAGAGATGGGGTTTGTGTCTTTTGGGGATTTTTTATCATGCTGGAAGGTAATCTTTTGTTGTATCCCTGTATATCTAATTGTTTCAATGACTTTTAGTGAGTGATCCTTGTTCAGGGACAACATTAAGGGAAAACGGTTACTGCTATTCATATAAAAAAAGAAAATAACATTTCAGCTCGACACACTTAAGGTTTCACATATAGGCAAGATGTTAAAGCAAAATACATTCTTAAAAACAGCAAGTTATTTCACAAGTGAAATTAAACGACAGTGATCAGCACCTGAGCCAAACGTCTGAGGAGGAGCTCCGAAGCAGACCGACTCCAGTCAAGGAAAATATCAGGGACCAAAGTAACTGTCATTTCCAGAACTCTGAGGAGGCTCACAGACAGGTCGAAGCAGGTAGCACAAACTTTCAATTGTCTGCTGTCAACAAAGTTCCTTTCAAGACGTTCTGCAGCCTGCTGGATCTATAGAAGATGTAGAAGTTAAATTCTACTCATGGGGCAGATCCTTCTTTACCAATCTAGACAGTATAAACATTCCATCATACGAATATAGAATTTCAAGAAAAAAAAAACTTTATTATTAAAAATACATGTATTACTGACTATGTAATACTGATGTATTATTTGGTAATTTACATGTAATAAAAAAACATTTTAAAAAGCTTGATATCTTTAAGTCTTCTTTGATCAGAAATACAATTTGAATATCTGAAATTTTAAAGATAATAATCACCTGCGCATGGCGTATGGATTTGTGAATGAGCCCCAAGCTCTTTTTTTACCTACATGGTAGTTGGGATGTGTAAATGGTGCTTTTGATCAAAGAGGAATTAAAGATGACTGCCCCGGACGCAAGGGTAAACAGGAGAAATACTGATGACGTATGTATAATGAGATAATAAAGAGGCAATAATACATTTATTTTAAATAATAATGAGTTTTCCTTTAAGTCCACGCCCCACTATATTTCTGATCTTCAACATTCTACAGTCATAATCCTCTCACCATCTGTGACCTCTCTGAATTATGAGGAGAACAATAGATGACAAAGAATTGTCAGTTTCTTTCCACCATACCTCTGATTACTAATCAAGCACAGATAGTTTATGTGAAATTTGACCCCAAGTTATAAATTCAATTATAGAAGAGATAATGCATTCAAAAATATTAGCAATAAATCCAATTTAAAAAAAAATGAAATCAGAAAAGTCTCATAGCTTTTAAAATGTCCTTTGGTGAATTGCATAGTAGCCTGCCTGACTGCCAATCAGGAGCCTTTCATTATGGTGTATGAGAACTAAGACTTAGAATCTCCTGTCCAACAGGGAATTACAACTCAGTTCAATATTTAGTAACCCAGACAATGTATTGCTCTTGAGAAAGTCACTTTGCTCTCCTAGGAAAACAGTGCACACATTGGCACAGGTAACCTGTAACCAAGTCTTGCTAACAGAAAAGTGAGGAAAAGTTCCCAAATTCCCAAAATATTCCAGTAAATTCTTTTGTTTTCATGATGATTGCCCCACTTTAGGAAATTAACCCTAGTTAAACACTTCAACAGATTTCCTGCTGCTAATACTCTTGCCTAATGTTTGCAACTTCCATTTCCCACCTCTTGTATCATTCCAATAAATTCAGAAAACGCCCAGTTCAGCTGGTTCAGGACACTGTTCAGGAAGCTTGAAGCCAACTCTGGGTCCCCCCGGAGCAATTTTGCCATGTGGCTCTGCAGAAGAGTAGATGGACAGGGCTCTACAACAACAAGGAAAATACCTCAATGTTGGACAAACTCAATTCAGGAAGTAATCTGCAAATACATGTATTCATTTATTTAACCCATTCCAAAATTAAAGAAGGACTTACTCTGTAAGCTGGGGAGGTTGACATCCTCAGGTTTGGTTTTCAACAGGTGTGGAAGTCTTGTGTATCTGTAACCAAATCCACAACCCTGGTCGAGGAAGAGGAACAAAGACGATTTGTAGTTAATCATAGCCATTTGGAAACGGTAAAAACACAACAACACAGGAGGGAAGTCAATACAAATGGAATGGAAATCGGTCTATTCACTGCTTTTTAACAATATTTAACATATTTATAGAAAGGATCTTTACATTTTGAATGCTTTATACTACTCTGCCTTTCTTCTTCGCTTTATGTAACAAATTATAAATAGTATAGAGACCTTAAAGCGGCAGTGTCATGGCCGCATCTTTTTATTTTCCCCCCATCTTTTTTTTTTTTTTTAAACCCCCCATGCCGACACCACTATATTTTATTATCCCATTAGTCACCTTTAAATGCCCCTAGGCATGAAGCAGCAACATTACATATTAATGCAACAGTTTGTCCAAATGTACACCAATATCAGAAATACATTTTCTATGATGTCCCTCACAATCTTTTCGATCAACTGTATTACACCTGCTACCCTTTGTTTTAATGCCCCTTATCTGATTGTAAATTTATAGGCAGTCTTGCATTTCACTTTGTGCCACAAATACTGGCTTAAAGCCCACTGCCCGGTTCTTATTTTGTAGCAGTCAGTCTAGCAGTAATACAGGGCTCTGTAGAAGTCAGGACTGTTGGTGGAACATGAGGACTTGGTTTTTGTTGCCTCTAAGGCAGTGGCATCAAACTAGGTCTTCAAGAAAAACCCAAAACGCTAACAAAAATAATAAACCCCTATTGCTATTGTAAACTGATAAGGCCACTAAATAATCTGTGAGCTCAGAATCACAACCCAAAAGTTTAGTTATAAGTGCAGAGTGAAATAAAAAAGGGATATAAATTACCCAACGCATTAGATTCACTTAGTACTTGATTGCCATTTACATTTGGTAAAGCGCCTCCTATTAGCTTCAGTTGTGGTTTTTATAATAAAGTCAGCCTAAAAAAAAAAATACCATCTGCATATATCCTTTGAAGCTTGGTATGCAAGTACATTTAAAAAATGAGTGAGCAATACATTGGTTATATTCATATAAGATTTTATACTTTTTTTATATATATATATTTTAGAGGGTTTTTTTGTTTAGATTTCTCGTTGGTTATATGGAAATTTAAGTAGAAGCGCACTCTCTTCATTTTTTTTATATAATAAATACCATCAAGCACCAGGAAACAAAGGGTTCCCTTTATTCGCCCTTCCTTTTTCTTCTGTTGGAGCGATGTCTTATAAGAGTTCTGTGCCAGAGAAAGCACTTACTTTCAAAATGCCAAGCGTTAAAAGTCTATGCTAAAGCCAATTATTCAGCAAAGATTTAAAACCACGGCCTAAAGCTTTTATAGTGAGCAAGCAGGTAATTACCAATGCAAAATGTGGGGGTAAAAAACATGCATAGCTTGCAATTTTATTGATAATACTCTAATACAGTCAGAAGTATTAAGACTTTTAGTAAATATTTTATAAATGGTCAATCGAATCGTGTGGCTGTGTCCAGAATGTAATTACTCCTGCAATATTATGCAGACAGTAACTAAATGTTACTACGATATTCTTTAGACAAAGGTGCAGCAGTAAAAATAAATAAATAAATAAATAAATAAAAAATAAAAAACACCCCTTGCTTAAAAATATAATAAACACACTTTTAAGGAAAGGGCAGATTTAACTGGCTAACGGTTTTGCAGACCTGTGTTTTGGGTGCTTGCCTACTGCCTTTTGTCCTATATCTAACTGCCTTTTTTGTGGTTAAAGGGACCATCTGGGCACCATAACAACTTCATAGATATGATGATGTTATGGTGCTAGGAGGTCCCTGGTGACTGTTTACATTTAGGGCTTAATAAACCATTACTGTAAGGTTTTACCACAAAGTGTTAAATGAGCGATAGTTAACTCTGCCCTCACCTTCTACTTTTGGCCGAGGCTTGGAAGCCTCAGACAGGGGCACCAGTGATTGGCTAAGAGCGTCGTCGACACTCTAAGCCAATCGGTAGCTCCCTATTCACAAAACGGCTTTTGAGACAGAAATATGTTTCTCTAGCCGTATTTTTTAAGTTTGCTTTCATCTGGTCACAAGTGTGTGTGATAGGATAGCACCAGTGCAGGTGCCCCAGTGCTTTGGCAACCATCTTGCATTAGGCGCCATTATCCCACTCCAGCATGCTATACTCCATTCATTTCTATTAACCCTGATGTTGGTTACTCAACTAGACTTTAGTTCTATAAGCCCACTCCTACACACTTTAATCCCTTTCTAAACATTGAGGTTCTGGAAATTTCAATAAGATCCTGTCAATGTCTGTATGTTGTGGGTGGCGCACAAGAATTGTGTCAACCCGAGCAACAAACAAAACAGCTTTAAAGCAGTGTATTGGCAACAATGAAATAGAACAAAGTTACGGTCAACAAACAAGAAAAAATAAATAAAAATTAAACGAAGGGATAGGCCTGTAAATACACACTTCCCTTTTTATAGCTCTTTTTGTTTTTATACATGGAATTTTGAATTTTACTTTGTTTTCAACTTTCAGTAAGATTATAATACTGGGCTTTGCAGTTATTAATAAAGGAAGCTAGTGAATCAAGCAATATGACATGGATCAGTAATGTCAGATTATTATTATTTTTTTTACATTCTTTATTTTTGTGGATAAAGCATGATGTTACAATATTACATGTTTGGCAATATAATGAACAAACAACACAGTAATTTCAACATGTTGCGGGGACTATCCATTTTTATAGTTTTAATAGCTTTTACAGCCCTCTCTTGCCTGTTCTCATGCGGGGGTTTGGTGATGTGCAGGGGGGCTCCTTTCCTATGGAGGTGGGTGCCCTTATGCTCGTTATTGTGAATTTACGTGTGGCATTAACGAATGGCATGTCTGGGAGGGTGATCTGCTGGTGAAGCTCGGTTGGTGCTGTGGGTGCCCAAATGCTTACTAGTGGCATGGTATATGTGGCTTGGGCCTAAGGCACGTCTATAAGTGTGGGTACCTGGCATGGTTCCTGACGGACCTGTGCATAGGGCTTAGTGCTATAATTGCGTGAAAAAGCTGTATTCGCTTACCGAGTGTGAGGGATACGGGCAGTATTAACTCTGCTTTATGCACTCAAAATAAGGGGGGGAGGGGAATTAGCTTGGTCATATAACCTGAGCCGTAGCTTACGGAGCCAGTGGGAGGAATTTATCTAAGAAGGGGGATTAACAGTCCAGGGAACTGTTGGTGCTCCTGCTGTCTACAACAGGAAGAGATACATGGAACTTGCGTGGCTGTAACTGTATCAGGTAGGCAGGGAAGCAACTTGCGGACACTCTCCTCTGGGCACCACAGTCCAAGGTGGTCGAGCTGTTTCTTGTGCTGCTTGCGCCAGTATGCCCAATGGTCTGAGGAATGCCGGTATTTCAGAAGTGTGTAGTAGCTTGTATGTCACGCCAGCCTTGTCCGCTTGTAGTCTGCGTGGGCCCCACTTGTAGGGGATGGCTTGATCCCATAGTAGTTGTGTGACCTGACGAAACGATTTCCTCCACTGTATAGTGTGTCTTGAATAGTCTCTGTAAAATGCTAGTTGTGCCCCTTCAAAACGGCACTGTGGGAGAGTCTCTCGTAGCCCCCATAAGTATTCCTCGGTCAGAGTCTCTCACAAATTTTATCAGGACGTCGCTAACTCCTTCTTGTGGCGTAGAGGTCGCCCTGGAGAGCCTGAAGCAGGAGTCAATCATTACCTGCTTTGCATGCCGTGGTGTCAGCAGCGTGGCGATGAGCCGTCGGCAGAAATGTGGCAGTTCGGTGCCCGAGATGGTCTCTGGTACTCCCCGGACCCTCAGGTTCCGTGCCTTGTGCCTGTCTTCCATGTCCGCCAGTTGTGCTTGCTGGTCGACACACTGCTTGCGCAGGGCGTTCAGTGCGGCATTTTGCACCAGCGTTGTACCTTTCGCACCCTCCTCCACTGCTGCCACCCTGTTGGTTAGCGTAGCAATATCCTCCCTCACCATTGCCGTATCTGCCTGAAACATGATCTTGATTTCTTTCACCAGGGCTTTGATATCCGCTTTGGTGGCGGGTGCTGAGTCTCCCTGATCCAGGGGTCCCTGAGGTGTCTGGCGCCCTAGGCTCAGTATGGAGGGTTCCATGTAGTGGCTATCCTCGTCTGAGGATTGGGAGGTGTAAGCCTCCTGCGCCATCTTAGGATTTGCCGGCCGCGTGGCTGCGCGAAGAAAAGCCCCGATATCTCCAGATCCTGCGCTCGGATCTGCCCGCTGTTTTTTGTTTTTCTTCCCCATGATACAGGGAGTCCGTGCCCCGTCTTTGGTGAGCTGGTGAGCCGGTATTTATCGCCTCTGGGCAGTATTTTTCGGCTCGATGCACGGAGCAGCAGTGCTGTGCGACTATCCTGCTTGGGTTCTGGCTCCACCCCCCCCCCCCCCAGATTATTTTATGAGTAGGCTATAACTAGCAAGAAAGATTTAAAAATAACCTTTTGTATACTTCCTGCAATATTGTACTTCCTATATTACTAGCTATTTTCCATCTATAAACATGTCTTAGGGGATCACAAGGAAAGAGACAGAAAGGGCAATGTTATGGAAATCTGCCCTCTCAAGCCATCAGCGGTTCAAAATGTAATTATATCCCCCCTACTTTAGCACAGGTGTGTTCATTAGTAATTAGGGCCACAAGAACAGGTCTGAAGAACATTAGAGCAACCTTAGAGCTGTTCTACTTAAAGCTGTGGGGCTGGGCACTCAAATGACAGATGGAATTTAAGGTAGATAAATGCAAAGTTATGCATTTCATGGTACAGAATGCACAAGAAGCAACGTATACCCTAAACTGTAATGAATTAGGGACAACACATGAGAATGATTTAGGAATTGTTATAGACAACAAACTAGGCAACAATGTGTAATGTCAATCAGCAGTTGCCAAGACCAGTAAGATATTGTCATGTATAAAACGGGGCATTAACTCTTGGGATGAAAATATAATTTTGCCTTTTTATAAATCAATAGTAAGACCACCCCTTGAATATGCTGTGCAATTGTGGGCACCTGTTCTAAAGATGAATTAAAGCACTAGAAAAATTGTAGTGGTAAGCTACAAAAATGAATAAATGGAATGGAACATTTTAGTTATGAAGAAAGGTTAGCAAAGTTAAATCTGTTTAGTTTAGAGAAGCAGCACCTCAGAGGGAATATGATAGCATTATACAAATATATCCAGGACCAAAACAAACTATTTTCAGGAAATCTATTCATAAGCAAGACAATACATAGGACACAAGGTCACACAATTAAACTGGAAGAAAGGAGATTTAGTCCAAGGCAAATCACAGGGTTTTTTATTGCAAGAACAATAATGATGTGGAATTATCTACGGAGGTAGAGGTAGTTTTATCAGATTATGTACAGATGTTTAAACAGTAACTGGATAAATACTAATGAGAACATAAAACTCAAGGATATAATTTTTCATTTGTGGTGCAATAACTTCTTGATGCAAAGAGATATCGGACTGCCATCCTTGGGTCGAGAAGGAAGTTTTTTGCAATAGTGGAAAGTACATTAAACTGGGTTTTTCTTTCACTTCTTTTGGGACAAGAGCAAAAACAGATGTGAGAAAGGCTGAACTTGATGGACTGATGTCTCTTTTCAGCTATGTAACTGACATTTTGAGAATTTAATACATTTTTTATCTTAAACTGTCTGTGGGTTTGAAAACCAGCAAAAGAAGTCAAACTCTGCATAGTTATTAGGTGAACCTTCCAATGACATCAGTTACAAATGACCAACAGCCCTTATTTTATCAAATCATGTGCAGCAGATGTCTCCGCACATGTTCGTTGAACTTATTATATGGCACATGTACAGTGCAACTCCAGAATACTTTATCAATTCTGACTCACAGACACTGCACTGTGGCAATATACAGAGTTATTCACTAAACACTGAATATTACCCTACAGTGGCTCGGATTTAAGTCACCATTAAAGCCCATGTCAATTTTTGTAGATAACTCACATGGAAAGCTTATTAAATCAAGGCCTATATCTGAATGGCAAACATTAGGGAAAACATAGCTGCTCTGGAAAACTTTTCCAACTCTGGTTTAGTCACAGCTTGGCTGTTGTAGACTGAACTATGCATTTTAGATTTGATTAACATTCACAGTTTAGTGGCTAAACTTTCATCCCATGCACTTACCCGCCAGAGCCTCACAAGGATCCAGTTTGTCTGAGCCCATGGTCTTTGTTCATAGGGGGCCAGCAGATTCTTCATCATACTAATTTGTCTGCACAAAGAGGAACCAAAGTCATTGATGTGTGATTTAGTATCTATTTTATATAGCTCAAATATATCCCATAGCATTGTACAATGAGAATATAAAACGTCAAGAGATAAGTTAAGGTGAACAGAACACAGGCCGGTTTATTAACTACAGTGAGAATTGAAAGTGAATTCAATCTAAAGGCCAGAGAAGCCAAAGTTTGATAAGCATAGCTTTGACTTAGAGAATTTGTCCAGTTTGGGTATTTTGACCTTAACCTCCATGGCGGTCTGATTTTCTCCGTATGTTTTTTAATATTAAAGCGGTATATTGTTTTTACAATGTATTGTGTGTATATGTATTTAAAATTTTTATTTTATTTTATTTTTTTATTTCCTGCCTGGTTCTGCCAAGCGGCACTCGCAGGAAAAGGGAACCCGGAAGACGGATGCCAGCGTTGGGCGGAGGACACCAGGGGCTTATAGGGACAAGGTAAGTGATACTACAGTGTAATCCCGAGCATGGCTTGGGGTTACCGCTTTTGGTACTGAAAATTAACCCAGAGATAGGCTCGGGATTACCGCCAGGGAGGTTAAATCTGAAATTTACTGTGAATTCTCCCTTAGTAAATAAATTCAACAGTGAGGAAAGATCTTTGCAAATTCCCCTACAAACAAAATGCAATACTTTTATCGGTTTGGTTTGGTTTTTGGATGTTTATTTTTTTTAACTGTATTAAAGATAGAAAAATGGGAATAGATTCAAATTGAGAGCAAGTTTGTTTAGTGCAAAATATAGAATAGAACATAAAGCAAGAAGTCATGTTACAATTACAAAGAAACACTTTAAAAAGAAAAAAAAACTGAAACCAGCATGGCGGCAGGACGCATCTCGGAGGAGCTCCTCCACCAATATGCCAAATAAGGCATTTTACAACCAACTATTTTTTTTCATTGTTAATTTTTTTATTTCTTACACACACAGAAAAAACAACACAAGCCATAAACAACACAAAACACAATAACATAAAACTAAATAAAATAAAAATAAAAATACATAAACAAAATAAATTCAATTTTACTTTTCTTTGCTATTACCTTGATTTAATTTACAATCCTTATATTCAACTTATACCAGTATGCAAAGTAAAAATAATTGACATTGACAATTAGTTCTTACTCACAAGCGGAATGCTCAGCATATTCGTCCTGTTTTAACAGTTTTAATACTATTTTACCTAAATCTTTCAGCTTTGCAGTCATACCCTATCAATTATTCATTAATATGCAATAATGTACATGCTTTAACCTCATATCTGTTTTAGGCTATTCCTCCTTTTGCTATAACCTCTATTATTTATACCTTACACCTATATGCCAACCAATCTTGCCATGCTTTTTCATGGCCACCTTCTCTTCCTTCTATTTTATTTACTATTCTCTCATATTCATACGTCTTGTCTACTCTTTCCTGCACTTCCAAAATATATGGTGGGATTGTTTTTTTTCCAATTTTGAGCAATGCTTATTTTTGCAGCGATTAATATATGAATAATAACTACCTTATTTTTTATTCGACTCCACTCTTGGTATATATGTAAAAGATAGAACTCAGGGAAATTTGGTATCACTGTATCCATTAAAATTTGAATTACTAATTTAACATCGTTCCAAAACTGTACAAGACGAGAGCATCCCCAAAATATATGTAATAAAGTTCCCTTCTCCCTTTGACACCTCCAGCACCTGTCAGAGGCAGCTTCATACATTCGAGACACTTTTGCGGGAACTAAGTACCAACGCATTAATATTTTGCTATAAGCTTCCCAATATGTAAGGCTGTGAGATATTTGTTTAGTAATTTTTATAGTTTGATACCAATGGGATAGATCAAAGGTTTTTGATAGGTCTCGTTCCCATAATATCATATAAGGCAACTTTTCTTCCCCATTTACATATAAAAGGCTTTTGTAGCATATTGAAAGAGGTTTACTCTCCATATTAGGGTTCAAACAGAATTTACCCAACCAAGTCACTAAGGCCATATCTAATTTTAACAGCTTATTTTCTAACAAAAAATTCTTGATCCTTAAATACGAAAATACCTCTTTATTCGGAAGGGCAAACTCTGCCTGCAAACTAGGATATGATTTGAGCCCTGCCTCATTATATAACATATGCACTTTACTAATGCCATTAGTTTCCCAAGTATTCAAATTTAAATCTTGTATAAAGTACTTTATTACATATAATGGTGCTAAGACTAATAGCTTTACACCTTTTAGCAATTTAGGAGTCCATTTTGACCAATGATAGAGCATTAATTTTGTCGTAGAAAGCATGTTTTTGCCTATTGACCCATTCATTAAGGTCTCCCATAAAAGCTTTTCTATTAAATAGGGTTTAGCGCAAGCTTGTTCCAGTTTTAACCATACTGGTGAATTTAAACGGAAAAGTACTGCCAAAGCATAGGACAACATAGATGCCTGATAATATTTAATAATGTTAGGAATACCCAATCCGCCTTGTAGATATGGAAGCTCTGTAAGCCTAGCTGCCACCCTTGGCGGTTTTTTTTTCCATATACAACCAACTATTAATCGTTCTGAACTACTGTAGTTGATACCCAAGCTATCTTAGCCTTAGCTACAAAGCGAGAAGGGGGCTGGCGACCCGAGGTACCTGTCCTGCCACACCCGTGGGAAAAGCGGCCCGGTGGGCGCCAGGCGGGGGAAGCGGCCGATCCCCCGCTTCGAAGAAACCGAGCTGCAGATAAGCATAGACCGGAGGGGGTGATCCCGGTCCCCCCCCAGAGGGCTGCGCAACCCCAGCAATCAAGCTCCCGACTACGGGTGCACCCAGCGGCGGCAACGCCAAAATGGCGGATACCACATGGATCCCAGCACCTAACTCAGTGCTCGAAGACATACTTGTCCGGCTAGACAATAGGTTCCTGGAATTTTGGCGGAGACTAGAAAGCGTGATGAGTGTGCCTACCGCTGTACAGACAGCTGCTCCCTCACACCAGGGCCCACCGCGAAAGCCTGCAACTCCACCTAGAAGGAACCACCCCACACGACGTCTGCACAAACGGCGGGCACAGCTCAAGCGACGGACATCCAGAAGGCCCCACACGAGGAGGCTGACACAGAGATCAGCATTATCTCAAACCCGGCGGACGACAACTGCGATCCAGCACTATCACCAGACACCCACTGGACTTACCCTGCCAAGCCCCCCAGGGCGAGGGTCCCAGAAAAAGCGAGACAGACCACAGGAATCCGGAGGAATGGAAGCACCGCTAAGGGCGGTCAGCCGCAGCCTACAGCTAAATGCCCTCAAAACACAGCGTCAAGCAATTGGAGCCCGGCAGGGCCTTTCATCCCAAAGAGCTGCAGACGGACTTAAGCATCTACCTGCTGACAGCCTCCCGTCCCTGGGCATCGGCTGAAGATATTATTTTATTTTACCAGCCCCCATCCTGGCGGACGGAGCGGGACATAATCTGTGTATATGCCAATATAACTGGATGGACACATAGCAGTATTCATGTCTGCTCTCTTATTATCACAGCACACATAACTCTTTGTTTATCAGGATGCTTGCACTTTGCATATCTCCATTAGCCCACTATAGACTGGCTCTAAATTACAAGACGGCGCTGAATTATTACTATTATTTGTAATCTAATTGTCTAATTTGTTAATCATTTGCACCTAGCCTAAGTAGTTAATCAAACTCAATTCATAGTCTTTGATTGTCATACTGATTCCGACAATGTTGTCACTAGAAGTCCTGTGTTAACACGTATAATGCAGCTCTGTTTAAGGGTGTAAAGCCTTGGGGGTCAAATATACTAGCCATTTAGGGCGGCCAGATTTCTCATCTGCCTACCTAATATATTTAACAAGAAATTCTCATGTCTGCTATATCCTACGATTGAATCATCAGCCTTGTTTTCCATGCAGACTTGTATGTCCCAGCATTCATTATACTGCAATAGTGTACAGCTAAGCAACCTTAACTCATCCACATGCTACACTACAAGGCAGTAAATATTCATCAATGTTAAGCCTGTTATATTGTTTGTATTTACAAAATGTGCACGCACTCATGCCACTGCTAAATTTATATGAATATATATGTACGCTGTTGTGGCGATTAAAATGTCATGTGCCTACCTGCACAACAAAAATAAAGAATTAAAAAAAAAAAACTATCTAACATACATTGTTAGCCAAATTGCTAAATATTATTTCTATGACATTGATGGATAAAGGAAACCAACAAATATGGCTGCCACAATAGAAGCACATGCATTTGTTTCCTACCCATCCCAAGTGCAGCAAGCCACAATGCATAGCATGTAATCACTCTCTGCTAGGTAATAAAATGGCTCTCTGAAGACTTCAATTGTGGAAGATGCATTTAAACAGAAAGCATTTACAGAGGCAGCCTTTTGGACAGAGAACAGCAAGCATTTAGCAATAATAAGTTTTAAAACACTAGATTGTCCTTTCCCACACAGCTTAGGGAAGAAAAATTTATGATTATCCATTGTTTAACAGCAACAAAGATTTCAATAGCTTACAAATGGAAAAATAGACAAGCACCAACAATAGCAGAGGCTTTGTGTAGATTTGATTCCTTTAGCATATATGAGAAAATGGCAAGCCGAATAAAGGGAAGAGAAGATTTATATAAGCGTAGATGGCATCAGTGGCTGGTAATAAGAGATCAATATGCACAATTGCTAAATAATGTCAAATAGACCTTACTTTATCTTTTGCTGTATTTTATATATTTTTTTTCTTTTCTTTTTTTTTTTTCTTTTTTTATTGTTATTTTTTTATTTTTTGGGGGGGAGTGCATTGCATTTAGAAGTATGGATAAAGGAGAAAGGATAATGGTATAAAAATATAGTAAGAAGTTGATATTACTATTGTATAGGGGCGGTATTAAATGTTAAGCATGTTCCCCATTCTCCCCTGTTTTTTCTTTCTGTATCCCAGTTTGATGCTTCAGGGTCATATGATATGACCGTTGTTATCAACATAAAATCAAAAAAAATAAAATAAAAATGAGACATTAAAAAAAAATAGATTGTCCTGGCGATTTATTTTTTTCTAGCACTATATATACAGATTGTTAATTTATGCCCATCTAAGTAACAAAGCACAAAAAGTAAAAAAAAAAAAAATAAAATTCTAATTGCTACCACTTTGTTTTGTACATTCACAGTTGCTAACAAACTTGCTTTACATCATTAAATGGTTTTACATGTAAGTCGTAGGGACCTCAAGTGGTCTGTGAAACAAACAGCTACTACTGTAGATGATCAATAGAAAACACTGCCAAAATAAAATGATAATATTACACATTTGTTTCAACAAGAGTGAAAAAGTCCACCTATTATATGTCCATCTGGCCTTATCTCTCGATCAGTAAAAGTTTTATTTGATGATGCAAACACTACTCATAAATATCTATATGTGATTCTCTTATCCAATACTAAGGTCTAATGACACGAGGAACCCGGCATTTGGGTCAAGTCTGGATATTTTTCAAAGAAGGGTCTTGGATTACAAGTAATACAATCATACTTACTGCTCTTCAGGGATCCTCTCAACTGCACGCAAGGAGTGAGGGTAACACACGTAGCTGGCAAGAGCTTGCATTAAGGAATCCTTAAGGTCTGTCAAAAAAAAAAAAAATGAAATAAAAAGTTTGGAAAATAAACTAAAACAAACATACATGGAAAGATTAAGATTTAAAAAAAGAAATTAAAAAAATTGAAAAGCAAAGGCTTGGTGATGACTGCACAGAGATGGGACTGCCAACTGTGTACCACATATGACTCTACAGGAAATTGTTCTATCTGCTCATTCCTCTGAAGCCCTGGTTAGAGTGAATGCATGCAGCCATTACAGTGTTTAAGGAATACCTGGTACATAAACCTTATTGTATACATGAAATTCTATCTATACATCGTGTTAGCAGAACTATTATCAAATGTATAGAGCAGGGGTTCTATGTGTCTATGGTGTTTAGAGGAGAAAAAAAAAAACACCTTAGAGTCCAAGGTGTTTTTTCTTTTTGTTTTTTTTCTTAACACCTTAGACACACCCAGGTAATCACTAAATCCTGGATCCTGGACTGGGATGGGTTCCTTGAGGACTGGGTTGAGAACCCCTGGTCTAAATGGTTAGCAATCCTAAATGTAAGTCCCTCACCCCACCCGTCAATCACTTCTTGGAATAGAGGGCTGACACCTGAGTGACATAACAGAGGCAGGAGAACCCTCTTACAGGCTGTTCTCCTGCTCTCTCTCACAGCAGCTACAGCTCTAGACCACTATAACCATCCTTTCAAATAGCACGTCTCACACTCTTCTGGAGGAATATAGGAATAGAGTAACATGTCATTCCGTTCAAATGCTAAAACAAATCAAAACATCCAGTACATCTACATTGTGGGGAAGCTGTATCAAGCAGTGCCAAGGGGTTGCATGGCGGCGGCACAGGTACGCTAAAAGGGAGGTAAGTTGAAAGCTCACATCTCACTCAGCGGTTAGCTGTAACATTGATTAATATGATCAATAATATATCAGATGTTCGGGCTTAAAGTGAATCTCTCATGCAAGTATCAGTTTAAATGCCAAAAAGTTTTGACAATAAATTATCCAAACTCATGTAGCAGTGTGTCATTCAACCCTCTATTATTACGGTATAGCAGTGCCTTTAGTTAAATAAACATTAATAATGTATACCCTGTGCAAACATAACTCACCAGTAGATGTATATAATAAAAGCAATGTGCCAGCTACAAATGAATATTTCTGCCCACATCTTAGTTCTGGGATTTGTGCACATTAATGGCAAATAGTGATAAAACCAGGAGCACTGCAAACATAGGGAGGCATACGTAACCAGATGAGCTAACCACATGGATTAAATATTGAGGTATGACTTAATCCAGGGCTCAAAATTTCCATTCATCAATAGACATTGTTGAGTGAAAATTTATAACAGGGGACTAGAAATTCATCCCTGACGTGTATGCTGATAACTGTTGAGGCGTGCAGTGGGGAGTATATTTTGAGGCTTGGTTCGTAGTGCAAGCCTTGACATTTTAAGCCCTGGCATAGTCTATATACATTGCTTAAATAAGTGGGCTTGGCTTAGAGCCAATATGTACCAGAATGAAACTGTTGTAATCCTTCGTACTGTATAGGACATTCTTTTTTCACTACATAAAACGGATCACTGTGTCACCTGACATCCTGTCCTATTTAGATTAGTAGTTAGATTCCCTTCCCTGTTTCTCTCATTACATTAAAATGTTCTTAAAGCAGAGCCATACTTTAACAAATAGTGTACTATGATGAAATTTCTAAATAGGGAGCGGTGCAAATGCAAATGGCGTTAAGGTAAATTCAGAAGAAAAAAAAAAAAGGTGGTGGTGGTGGGGGTAGCAGAACTGGAAAATGTGAAAATTAGCATTTTCAAGCAGGTTTTTTTGCTCCAAGTATCACTAAACTAGAAACACAGCCAAACTAGAACCATAAAATCAGAATACTCAAGCAGCAAACTCACCTGTTCCCACAATACGGATATCAGCAAAATGCTTAGCCAGGATGGCAGCCAACCGCGTAAGTGTTTCTTCGTACCCTATTAGGTGCACACAGGAAGAGGTTAGCATTTTATTAAGAAGCTACAAGTAGTATAAAGTTATATCATGACAATAATTCTTCTTAAAAGGACATTCCAGCTGGAATGACCCGTCCATTTTTTTTAAAGGGACACTATAGTCACCAGAACAACTACAGCTTATTGAATTTGTTCTGGTGAGTAGAATCATTACCTTCAGGCTTTTTGCTGTAAACACTCTTTCCAGAGAAAATGCAGTGTTTACATTACAGCCTAGTGATAACTTCACTGGCCAATCCTCAGATGGCTGTTAGAGATCCTTCCTGGGTCATGGCTGCCTAAAATGCATCCAAACATTCAGGGTCTCCTCCCTCTGCATGCAGACACTGAACTTTCCTCATAGAGATTCATTGATTCAATTCATCTCTATGAGGAGATGCTGATTGGCCAGGGCTGTGTTTGAATTGTGCTGGCTCTGCCCATGATCTGCCTCCTGGTCAGTCTCAGCCAATCCTATGGGGAAGCACTGTGATTGGATCAGGCTACCACTTCTGATGATGTCAGCAGACTGCTTGTTTTTCTGAGGCAAACAGCATGCAGAGTTACAGCTTCAAGCTTGAATACAGTAAGACTTTGCTATGTTTATTATTATATTATTTATATTAGTGCCATCAGACTCCGTAGCAGACTCCGTGGACTAACAGACATGTAATTGTAACCAGACAACTGGACGTACAGGAACAGAGGGGTGGAGGGCCCTGCTCCATGAGCTTACATTCTAGAGGCATGAGGGGCCCAGGGGGGCTAGATGGTGGTTTTAACACTAAAGGGTCAGGAATACATGTTTGTGTTCCTGAACCTATAGTGATCCTTTAATGCATTATAGAATGTATTACAATACACACTAATAAATAGAAGAAAGTTTCGCCCTTTTCTGCAAATGCCCAGTATTTACAGCTTCTGCAACGGGCACAAACCACACTAGTGAAGCTCCTTTATTTTCTTATGGCAATAGTTAGCATAAGCCTTAAAACGGCAATAGAAAAGAAGCTTTACAGGCAGAGCAGCGCGTTGTTCAACATGTTTACTATTACAATAAAAAGGGAATCATTAAATATCCTACACTCACAGAATGCAACCGAGCTCTGATATTTTTATTTTGCTTTTGGCCTGTTGCCTTATATTCTATTATTTCATTGCCTTTACACGGAAATGTCCATGCTAGTTAAAGTGGTGTGTATATTGAAGTGACAGGCAGGGACCCATGTGTGCATGTTTTACCATATTAGCTGTACCCAGCGACTTCATAGCACTTTTGATATATCATGCTCAATGTACCTATTGCAGTAATCACCAGGTCTATAATTTTCTCTGTAAGGAGTTAACTCTTTATCTCAAACTAATGGAGCTGTATTTTTCTATGTCACAGTTCTCAAGCACAGAGCACACCTTGCGTTTATTTAACCTCTAAGGAAGCACTGCCTGACACAGAACTACCACTCATTGCATTGCCATCAGTGGCACAAGATGAAAGACACAGGTAGAAACCTTTATTACTTAATTTTGCATCTAGCTTCCAATGCTGCAATGCCACCTCCTAGCAAAATGTCCTTAAAGTGTGTCCCTCCAGTGGTTATACAGTTTGTTGAATATCAATAATCATTTTCCACTTACTATAGAGTCTAAGATAGATTTGCATACTCTGAGAACCTACACTACAATCCAACTCTAGACAGTATTACTAAGCATGTTACTAATCGTGTCGTTATACCTTTAAACAAAAAATGTGCATGTTTTTCTCACTTAATGCTTATAAGCTGTGTATCTTGACTCTCTTGTCACATGCTGTTGGGGCATGCCGAGTTGGTATGTAATTATCTGCACTACAAAAATAAGGAATTAAAAAAAAAGGGGGAATTATTGCAGTTTGAGAGGGAGGAGAAAAAAAAAAACAAAGAAACAAAAAAACAAAAAAAAAAGTAAAAGCTGGGTCTCCCATAGAAAACGCAGATTTGTTGCAAGGCAGCGCTGAACTCTAGTGGTGAGAGGTGTATACTGTACCTGGGAGCTCTTCCATGCTGCTTACTGGGCTGAAGTAGTTCTTAAGCGAGTTGTAACTGTTCATTGCCACATTCAAGTAGAATTCAGGCATGAATGCAAATAAGGAACTTGTGCGGTCAGCATGCTCAATTGTACGGATGCACACCTGCAGGAGCCAGTAAATATCCTGCATCTTCTCCTGGAAGAAAAACGTATAGCGAGAAAGTAGGTTAGAAAAACGACTTTCTTTGGGATAAAGGAGGGGGATCAGCTAAGAAAGTCGGTCTCAAATTTCAACGTAAAATAATAAACACAACATTTTTTGAACATACTTCGTCGTCCATCAAACATTTATAAAACCAGGTAACGGACCCAGGGTCTTCCTTATGGTTATAATGAGGCTTATATCACTTGACAGAAACAAAAACAATCCCCAATAAAGAGGATCACATTAGAGAAACCCTAAGAATGCAATAAGGAATATACTTAACTCTATGCTAGAACGTGCGTTGGCTTACATATGTGGATAGAGCAAAATAATAATAATAAAAAAAAAAAAAAAAAAAAAGAACAAATATATACAAACCTAAATGGACAATACACAAATATTAGGATTAATTAATTCAATTTAATTTAATAAGCAAAGTGAAATGAAACCTCCACACTCCGTTACTTGCCTATATTGGGATAATCCGTTATTAAAACATTGTGTGGGGGGCATCTCAACTAAACGTTTTATTTGGCAGCCTTAACTTCGCATCGGATATTAATCCATAGAAAAGTGGATTTATACCCGAATGTGTGTTGTAGTTTTAAATCCTCACAAAATATCTCAAACCTATGTATTTAAGAGTAATTGATCCTAATAAGATAATAATTAAGAGTGATATTACACTTAGCTTGAAAATGTACTATCCACTTAGCAGGAAAATAAAAAAAATGGCCAATACTGTTTGAAACTTAATATGTCTGTTTCAAGGCCAAAATAAATAAATAAAGTCTACAGAAACAATGTTCCAATTGGATATTTAAAGAATGTAAATCATCTGGGATTGGGTCATATTGAATTTACCCAAATAGAACTACTAGGTAAAAGAACAGGCTTAACAGAGTATAGAGGGGGTTCACCAACAACCCTCCTAATGACGATTCAGTCAGGGGAGATTATAAGTTAAAGAAAAAAGGCTTGAAGTAATAGGCTCCTACATACCAGAACAGACTTAATAAAAGTTTCTCAAAGTTGCCAAGGTATACTAGTCCTATATATGAAAAATCTCCAAACCTCAGAGCCTGGAGGACCGAACATACCAAAACAAAAAGTTGTATTAAATAACGCATAAAAAAATAAAATAAACATTAATCAATACCAACGTGCCCTATCATTAAATTGCACACCACATTACAAAAGTAACAAAACAAAAATATAAAAAAAAAAAAAAAATTCACCTGATGCACATTTCGGAGCATGGTCTTCATCTAGGACTATCAGTAAACACACTGTGGCTTGGAGTTATTTAAGAGGGGTCGCCCAGTCACCCGTCCACTAATCAAGCTCTACCAACCGAATGTTAAGTTGCCACCAATCATATCCTCCAACCAAAGGTGGTACTATACGGTGAATGCCTGATTCAATAGTTATCTCTTCCCATTCTAATTGAACAGAATAGCGGGACACACCAACAGATTATGTCTGAATGTGTTATGTGAGGACCACTTTAATGAATTAATCCTTCTTTTGCACTTTGTATTTTGCGATGTGTTTTAAATCGGGTACAATATGGGTCCCGTTCTTTCACATTAGTAACACACTGACATGACGTTGACAAGAGTTACTATTCGTGCACATATCCACCTTGAAAATAGCAATTGCCAATTAATTCGTATATGGAGGAGGGATGATGATGTCAAAGGAGGGGCGTTACTTCCTATATGTGTACGTCTCCCCGATGACAATCGCCATTCATTCACATATAAGGAGGAGCAGAGGAGTGGTGACGTCAATGAAGGGTGAGCTCCCCTTGTATGACTGTCTCCGCCCCATACAGCAATCACACACCCGATATGTAGAGGGGAGGAAGAACAAGGATTTTAATGAAGGGGAGTTCATTTGTTCCTGCCTCCCATGTGTTCAATAGAGTGGAGAGGAGAGTCCGAGAGTCAGATAGGCAAATGAGAATATCGAAGGATTTGACTTAAAGTATTACAGTATGCAGATATGATCCAAAAAAAAAATTAAAAAAAAAATGAAATTGTAATTGCTCTGTGTCTTTATTACTTTAAATAGTGTACAAGGATCATCTATTAATTTAAAATTTTTCCTTCTCTGTCCCTTTTCTAAAAGGAATAATGACAAGATATCCCCTGTCTAGCAAGGGGCATGTGTCCCACAATATATGGATGTCATTAATAGAGTATACTCGAAATGCTACACATGAATCAAATCAAACCAATACATTTATCTATAATATAATAAACTTTGTTACATGCCATTGATCCACTGGATGAATTTTAAACAAAAAAAAAAAAGAAAGAAAGAGAAAGAGAAAAAGCACAACACGTCTGATAGAGATATATATATTCACAGAAATATACATCTCTACAAATGGAATCTGGATGAAATGTAAATATTTAATGTATTGGGGTGGCTGTCCCTTCTCACAAGACAATGAAAAAGATACATAAACTCTAAGAGACAAAAGGAGTGTACGTGATACCCTTGCTTAGTGTTTGGACAAAGCCCTTCTTACCTTCGAGTATATTGTAACATTAATCCAAGCAAGTCGCCTGCTCAGGTGGTTAAGCTTCTCAGAGAATACCTGCTGACTTTTCAATAATTCATCCATGATATCTGTCCGCTGAGAAAGGAAAAGGTAATCAAACATTTTTTTAAGACTAATTGTCTGGAAATCAATTCACAAACAGGACAATACGTATGATGCAAGGTTACACATTTAGACTGGAAGAAAGGAGATTTTGTCTAAGGCAAAGATTTTTTTTTTTACAGCAAGAACAATAAAGATGTGGAATTCTCTGCCTGAAGAAGTGGTTTTATCAGAGTCTATACCGGAGTTTAAACAGTAATTGGATGCATACTTGAAAAAAATATAATATTCAGGGATATATTTTTTTAAACTGTGGGATAATAGCTTCTTGATCCAAGGATAAATCTGTCATTCTGGGGTCAAGAAGGAATTTTCCAAGTTTGTTTCAAAATTAGAAGTACTTCAAGCTGTTTTTTGCCTTCTTTTGGGTCAACAGCAAAAACAGATGGGAGAAAGGCTAAACTTGATGGACGTCTATCTTTTTTTCAGTCTATGTAAGACACATTAAATCATCTCTCAAACAATGCACAGCATTTTAAATGCATAGCTTTTGCTTTGACTTCAAACTATTAAGTGTCAAGACTAATAATTTAGCCTGTAATAACCTGCTAAAAAAACAAAAACAAATACTCATCTAATCCAGCTGACCATTTAGTTTCTGGGTAGTCACCACTATTGCTTCTAACCATTTAGAGTCTCATATGCCTTTTCATTATGTTCCTCTAATTTATTATTTAGATTTAACTTTACAGATAAAAGTTCCTTATGCGTAGCTCTTAATCAATTTATTTTAACATACTTTATGTAATTTACCTTGCATTCATGGCAGTCAATGCACTTCTAAGATAATAATTCATACAATATTACCAGATCCATGATCGTATTTTCATGCACTGGTATACAATACAAAAATGGTTCAGGCACTCCAAGGTTCAGAACAGGCAATTTTATTGGAACCCACAGCAATGCTTCGACCTTGCGTTTTTTTGTGGTTTTTTTTGCACCCTAACTCAGATTGATGGGACTGAGTGCAGTTCCTTATGTACGTTGTAAAGTATTTTCATGCATGTCACATTATGGCTACAACCAGGAATGTATAATATGTGCTGCAAAGCCATGTGAGATAGATAGAGACCCACATATCACTTGGTGTCCTGAGATCGCTGTCCAGAAGAGTGCATTTCTAGGAACAGCTAAGATACTGTGCAGTACCCTCAGATTCCCAGGCCTCTTGTTGAGGATCCGGGAATGAAGAATATACACGTGTACTTTTAAGTACCCTCCTGCTTACCCTTTTTGGACAGCGTTTGATCTTTTCCTCTGTGTCTTTCAGGGCCAAAGCATATTCTGTGACATCGTCCGACACACCAACCATCTATCAAGAAAAAAAAAAAGTGAATAAAATGGGTTTTTAGAGAGATCAAACCTCTTTCAATGTACCAATTATGTTGCGTCAAGCACTTCGAACAGGTGTCTTTAAAAAAAAATATATATATATATATATATATATATATATATATTTTTTTTTTTTTGCCATCTAATATTGTAAACTTTTCTTTAGTAATGTGCTAGATTTTCTAGTTTATGTTGTTCATAGTCCCTTTACCTTTACAAAAGGAGTGTCATTTAGTTACTCCAACTATACATAGGGATTAAGGAGAGAGCACAGGTAACTTTTTTCTTTGGTTTTTACTATATATATTAGCTGATGTGTACTGTAGTCATTGCTGCTGCCCAGGAGTGATGGGAGTGAGCGCAGGACTTTTCTTTTTGTATTTGCCTTTACACAAGGAGATGCCCATCATTTTAATTTTTTTAGAATACAAGTATTAATATGTAAACTATTAAGCTAAAACAATCAGCACAAATACCTTTCCTAGCTGCTGGTGTACACTCAGATTATACATCATCACTGCCCCATCCAAGATTTCAAGCAAAGAGTTCTCCGTTATTGGAATGTCTGTCTCCTCTGGTGGCCTTCCCAACAACAGCCCCTCATTGCCATGGTGACCTTCAACTGTAACCATACAAGGTTATGGCAAACACAATGGTTAAAAGCTATTTATTGTACCAATAAGTTGAACAAAACAGAAAATGAGAACCACTTTCAATAAGTAGTTAAGTTAGTCTATTTCTAGATATACCAGTATAAGCTGCTTCTGTAGAAATGTTACACTTCCAGCAATTAATCGTATTTCTTCCTTACAGGTCTTAAACAAACTTTAATAAAGCAGGATAAAATGGGTACTGGTGGTAAAAAACAAACAAAAAAAAACCAATATGTTTCAGGAACATAAAATCAAAAATATAATAATATCCAAATCATTCTTCCCACCCACTATGGACTCCATCTACCCTTTGCCCACTCACTGTCATCTTCCGTGCGCTGCTCAACACACAAGCTCCGCACTTTCACTTTTTCCAGCACCCCCAAAGGCCTGCGTGGGTTCATCAAGCTGACAGCGGCTGTGCTTAGAAAACGGTTGGCTCTGCCAAGGGTTGGAGAGCTGAGCCAGCTGGGTCGAGCAAGGGCACCACCAATGGCCTGAGGAGCAGAGGACCTCTGAGAAACAAAAGTATTGTACAGTAAGGCTAGAGGTGGAGGATATTGAGAACATGTAAAAATAAACAAATAAATAAATAGAAAAATATTAGTTTGGTCTGTGCCTCTCTCTTGTCACCTGAGTTGTCGTACTGGCTGTCTCGTCCTCCTCTTCCAAATCATCCATTGTGACTGTCTGAAGCTCTGATGGGTCTATCACAATATTGGCCTTGGATGCCAGATCATCTGTGAAGAGTGAATTGGGTCATTCTGTGAGAAATTTATTTTTGCTTCCTCCGGATTTACTTAAAACGTGACAATTCTCTGGTCTTAATGTCATAATAAGTAACTATTCAGTGGCTTGGTACAATTCTTGCAAAGATATCCAATAAAAGACTGAGAATATTCTCACCTTTTAAGGTCTTCCTCAGGTGAGAAAGCAAACCCCCAAGTCTCTGCAGGTCAAAATAGTCCACCTTCCCATTGTAAAAAAGCTGTGGAGGCACATAGGCTTCTGTGGGTAAAAGGAGGAATAGGATGTGATAAAAAATAAAATAAAATAAAAAAAAGTTACTTATGTTTGCATACCACTACAAAGTTTAAATCATGAGCAGTGTTTGTGATTAATAGCTACATTTCCACCATATACATTTGAAAACTACAGCTAGGAGAAACACGAAGTTAAATGCAAAAGTAATTTCTAAAAATATAAACAGTAAGGAGGATGTGTCGCTCCCATAACTCTCTGAAATGCAAAAAAACACTTCTAGCAGCTCAATTTACTGAAGAAGAAATAGTGACAATCATTACAAAACTTCCAAAAAACAAAGCTCCAGGTCCTGATGGTTTTTCTATCTTTATTAGCAAAAGTTTAAAGATATACTGGTTGCTTATTTATTCGGTAAGTTATTTCATTTCTTTAACAAAACTGGAAAAATACCAAGGAAGATGTTGGAAGCCTGTATTACTAACCCGGAGAAACCTCCACATTATAGTCAAAATTTTAGCTTATATCTTTACCAAATGCATACAGTATTAAAAAATGCAAACGCATTGGCAGCTAGAATAAGTCCTATACTCCACCGAATTAAAGCAGCAGAACAGGTGGGCTTTGTTCAAAAAGAAGACTATTGTATGTTAATAACAGGCAATATATTTCTTTGATTGAGATTGCACAAAAAAAAAATCAAATACTTACATGAGTATTCGCTTTGGATACCGAAAAGGCATTCAACCTTTTAAATTGGGCATATATGTAAGCTACAATAGAGAGATTTCATTTCCCAGCTCAGTTTTCAAAGGCAGTAAGTGTTATTTATTCAGCCCCTTCCAAGCAGGTCAAAAATAATTCTGTTTCCAATCTTAAAGTTTCAATCTTTAAAACGGCACACAACAAGCATGTCCACTATCCCCTCTTATATTTATAGCGTTGGAGACAGTGTATAAGATAAAACAATCAAACAAAATAATGGGGTTATGTACACCCTATTAGACAGCTAATAAGCAACTGCCTTCACGGATGCCATTTTATTGAGTATTACAAATCCAGAGGTTTTACAGTATTAACCCCTTAAAGACCAAACTTCTGGAATAAAAGGGAATCATGACATGTCACACATGTCATGTGTCCTTAAGGAATTAATAAATCTCTTGGCGGATAATAATTCAAATAATCCACATGCTATGCCCATTGGCATGTCTCAGGAAACAATATGGAAGTATGCATTTAATTGGAAGACAGCTTCAGTGATCTATGCAAGTAACCAGTTAACTAAAATGAATCATACGACCGTAAATTCTAACCATCAAAAACTTACTGCCAAAATGAATACCATGTCTGATCAATGAGCTAGAACAGAGCGGTCATGGATGGGGAGGATTAATTCAATCAAAATGGCCCTTCTTCAGAATTACTTGTATCTGTTTCATACTATTCCCAATATCTATTGCTGTAGCGGCTTACAAAAAGGTCTAAATCCCTCTAAATTAAGATGTATGCTACAGTGGGGGAAAGAATTACATTGCACATTTTTCCTTGAAACATGGCTTGCGGCGGTTAGAAATATGGGACGAGTCTTGAAACATGTAGGACATTGGGAGACAAACCATAAGGTACTCATGAGATGGTACCTTGCCCAGCATCGACTAGCAAGGATATATCCAGGAGGAAAGCAGAGTTGCTGGAGATGTGGGGGAACCTCTGGTACTATGTTCTTAATACATATTTGGAAAGAGATTCCCAGCCTTATTTATAAAACAACTGGGTTTAATTTTGAAATGCTCCCTGGAGTATTTTCGTTAAATATGCTAGAACATCAGCTATGTGGCCCAAGCAAAGATTTAGACACACACATTGTAACAGCTGCTATTACTGCGATAACGCAAACTTGGAAAAAAGCAGAGCCTCCAGAGATTCACCAGGTTGTCAGCCGTTTAAAAAAAAAAACCACTAGGATACATGAGGAGATTTCGTATAGGTTGATGGATAAGCGGAGTAGATTTTAGGAAATATGGAAAAAGTAGTTCACAGCATGGAAGAGCTGCCAGTGTCTGGTGTGCAGGCCACAACTTTACTTTATTTTACAATTCTTCAACTTTATAATATTTGGATTCTAAAACTTTCTAAAATCCTATTTATTACAGATTTTTTTTTTATAGTATTCTAATTAGTTACACTAAGGTCCCTGGTGATTGCATTATTTGTTTGTATATTTATGTTTGTATGCTAGCAATGTACATTTGGCAACTCAATTTTGAGTATGGCAAGTCAGTTTATAACACAGTTAATAACTTCAATAAAAATTAAATTTGATTTAAAAAAAAAAACACCACAGTAAGGATCCAGCAGTAATATAATTAGAGAAGCTTTATCACCATGGTTCCTGGAACTCCCCAAGTTCTACTTTAGGTGATGCGTAAAAATGACCACCCGACCTTACCTTCACTGCTACGGGCTGTGGGATTCCTAAGTTTATATTCATCCCAGCAGGACCTTATGGCAGTGATCAATCTGTGTAAGAAGCACACCATGTACTCCGGCGGGCATAGCACTGTGGGGTTCTGAGAAAGAAGATATTGTTACCAAACACACCTGTCATGACAACCACGGCTAACCATAAAACCACACAATTAAATATAGATTACAAAAAAAAACAACCTTGGTTTACTTAAAATATATCCACATCACAGATTATAGCACGGACTGAGTGTTTTGGAATGTCTTGCTAAGCATCATTGATAACAGTTGAATGAATAAACAATACTCATTCCTCAAAACGTATAAATTAAAAGCAGGTAATACTCACGGACTACAGCTCTCAAAACCAGGACATTTTGAAACTGTTAAACCAACACAAGGCTGGCTAAACTAGCAGGAATATCACTTTTCTTGAACACTGCCATAGCGTTTGATGCAATGAGTGCAAGATGGCACATTAATATTCAAAGGTTCAACGTCCTAAAAGCTTTCATTTTCAGATTAATTTACAGCTGTAATTAATAGGAATGTGGGCAATCACTCACCCCCCTGTTGCTAGCATTTTCCTGTAGGAACTTTCTGAACTTATTGAGAAAGATGTACCTGGATGCTTCGCCCTGTGTAAGAACAACATGGTTTTAGGAGTTATTTGCAAAGAATAAACAAAAGAAACTTAAAGGGACACTAGTGTCATGAATACAAGAGTGTATTACAGACAATATAGGTCTAAAGGCGCCATTTGGTCCATCTCCGCCACAGTTAAAAAAGGTGATTATCTCATCTTTTTCCAAGCGCCACACAGGTGGCATCGCGGCTGGTACCGCTCCGCCTCCTTGGCTGAGATCATCAAGTGTCATGATCTCAGCCAATCCAGTGCTTTCCCATAGGAAAATTGGAAGGCTATTGTGCATGTGCGGCAAAACGCCGCACAGTGCCAATCAGCAACTTCTCATAAAGATGCATTGGATCAATCTCTATGAGGAGCGTTCAGACTCTCCATGCAGTAGACACTGGAACAGCTACATTAATTTCCATCATATTACTGACATAGGAATAGGTAGGCAGACAGCTTCCAAGATTTCAGTTCAAGTCACAAAGTGCAAAATTGCATTGTTCTTGGTTTTATAATAACTTACCCCTCCCTTATCCTTGTTATTCAGCAGCAACCTCAAAATCTGAACCTGTAAATCTTCCACCACTATGTGAAAATAATAATAAAAAAAAAAATTAAAAAAAATGTTAAAATGATAAGAGATCAATAAACTGGGATTACAAATTCGTTTTTATCAGCCTAGAAAAGAAAGCAACAATACACCACCTTCAATGCGCTTTTTCAGTCTCATGCAACCTCGTTCATAGGCTCGCCTCCTCAGCCGTTCCTCCCCACTCTCTTCCAAAGGCTCCTTGATTTCTTTGCCCTGCAAGAGAAAACTCCCAATTTTTTTTATTTTATTTAACTTCTATCTCCTAGAGAATGATGGAACAGAGTGATACATTGGGTACAAAGAATGTGTTAAAATAGAAATCCAAATTCCTTTTTAGTGTGTGTGTGTGTGTATATATATATATATATATAAAACCAACCTTATGCTGATGATTTGCATTAACAATGAAACAGCTGTCCATGAGTGGTTTCACTGGCTTTGCATCTTTTTCTAAGTTGTGTTTCAAAGCTGTTGTATACAGCAAACACAGACTCAAATGAATCCATGTTTAAAATTGAATTAGGTAAAAGTCTCACAGAATGCAATAGTTTTATTTAAAAACACCCCACATAGGCAAAAAGTAAAGGGGGTCATACACAACGTCTAACCACCTGATACAGATGACTGGGTCCCCCATAATAATTTTACGCCAGAAGTCTCTCCTTTCACTCCAAATCCTGTCAAATAAGGGCACATAATGCAGTTTATGCACTTTAATGACAACAGTTAGTACCCACACATAGATGACCAGCACTATTATAATCTATTTAAAATAGAACTCTTTCTCAAGATTCCTCGGTGGTCGAAAACGTTGGTCGATTTACAGATGTAACTGTTCATTTTTTCTATTTAAAGTCCTGTGAGTGCACCCTTTATAATATTTGGATATATGTGAACATGGGTAGCACCTAGGCTACAATTAAATATATATAAAAAGTTGATAAAATGAGACAAGGCGTGTATATCAGAACATGTAAACAAAAGCAGGTGGACGCCTACGCAGAGGCGTGTATATCAAAACATTATAGCGGAAAAATTTTAATATTAGTCGAAGTTATTGAGCAATGTTGTATATTAGGTGTACAGAGACTTTGCTAAATTAAATCCATCAAAGGCATATAGAGCGTTAAGCAAGTGTTTTGTGTTAATTGGTGTGTGCGAGTGCTGTGTGTTTGCTGGTTAGAAGATGCAAATTGTCGCCTGTGCAGAGGCAAATTAATCAGCTTGCTATATAGATGCAGACATTAAGCATTAACAAAAAATACAAACACATTTCCAACTTTTATCATAAGTAGCATTTTTGTTTTAAGGCTGCTGTGCATTAATATATAATATGTGTTTGGACCTTGTCGTGTAGTTGTTGCGCTCAGCAGGTCTCAGCGTGTTTTGTGTGTGTTAGAAGTTTTCGGCTTCTTGTTGTGTCTGTTGGGGTCTGCATGTGCTATAAAGTATAACTTAGTAGGTATCGTCATTTCTAAGGTACAATGTAAGCATGCTAACATACATTATTTATTACATGCGTCTGGCTATCAAGTCAACAGTAATATACAGCATTACGTGTTTGCCCTAGGGGGCTCTGTAATGTAAATAGCATGGTCATTTTTTGGACGAAGCATACATTACTTAACTAAATAACAATGGAACAGTGCGTTTCTGACAGAACTGCTAAATTAAAGCTATTTTTCCCTTTTTCTTTTTTTTTCCTTTGCTGGACAAGGCCCCTGGTCCTTAAGTACAGGTGTAGGCGGTCAATCTTTAAATACATCAGCATAAAAGAGCATCCACATATGCAGAGTATGCTAAAGGAATTTAACTTGGCAGATACTTTTGTCTTCCTGTCTGAGTAGTATGAAGCAATTAAAATGAAATATTCAAAATACAGGAGACAGTAAAAAACAAAACAAAAAAAACATATACATATATATAAAAGAAATAATAAGAGAAAAAAAAAAAGAAAAATCAGCTGATGATTGGTGTAGTGTCCAATTGCTAGATCAATAGAGTGTATCCTGATCTGTGGAAGAGTTCCACAGAACAGTGTATCCTGTTCTGTGGAACGATAACTGGTGAGTCTCTCCACTGGATGTGGCTTTGTAGTAGCATGTCACGCAAGAGATTAATAAGGCGTATCTTTATCCAAATCCTCTGAGGATAAGAAAGGTGAGTCACTTCGCTGGAGATGGCGTTTTAGCGCCCGGTGTGTGGAGACTGTCCGGCTTGGCTTTGTCGTTTTCCTGGGTGGTATAGGCATAACTGCATTATAGGTTTAGGGTATAGATGATGGGCAGGTAGTCCACAGCCGAGTCCTCCCGGCGCCCCCATCGTGGCAAACCCCCCTCTGTTCCTCCCCAAAGGCATACTCCTGTCTGTCAGCGAGAGGCTCCACTGCACTGTGGGCACTCAGGGACAGTGGCAGTCCAGCGGTCTCCCCCCCTGAAAGTCCGTGGGTCACATGTCCCCTGCACCTACCCAGCTCCTGCGGAACCTCATTGGAGCTCCAGCCTTGCTGCGCCTCGCCCTGCTCCGGTCTCATGCATGGCGCCAGCGCGCGCCCCCCCCTCCCGGCCACCGGTCCGCCGGGGGGGGGGCGCACGCCCCGGCCCCACAGGGCTCACAGAGCTGGGGGCTATTTCCCCTGGATCCACCACCAAATCCAGGGGTTAGGGCCGGCTCCTCGCCTACCAGTTTGCCGCCCAGCGGGGTCCATCCGCGGGATCCTTCAACCCGGGGGGGCCGAAGTGCGGTCCCCTGCAGCATGTGCGTCAGCCATCTTGTCTCTGTGCGGGAAGGGGCATGGTGCCGCGTGGGCCTCCCTCTCCAGCCTCCGAAGGTTGGACTCATGGGCCGGGATCACCCCCACCGGCCGGGAGGGGGAAGCGAGACCGGGACGATATCCCTGTCTCACCCGCTGTCGCCTCGTTCCGCTGCCTCTGCCGTGCTCCAAGTATGCTGCCGGCGCAGCGTATGACACACCGCCGTGTTCCTGGGCTTTTCCCCATCTGGTGGCATGTTGTGCCCCGGCTTTTGGTGGGGTCTAGGGTCTGCATTTTAAGGGTTTTTTTGGTGGCTCAGAGCCGGAGCTGGCATGAATTAATTTTATTACAGTATCACACATAAGGTTTATAAAATATGCCTGATAAAAACTAGAGCATTACTACAAAGTTTTGGAAAGATTGGACGTAAAAAGATCATGTGAAAAGTGTCAAAATAACTTTGCGCAAACACTCTGTGATGGATAATTTACAAATATATGTTTTTGTGTAGCAATTTAGTTTTTTGTGATGACAGCTATTAAGCTTAGAGGCCATACATTCCACATTCTGAAAAGCAAAAAACAGGTCTAATATTTGACCTGTAGCCAACAACAAAAAATAAAATTGTAGGCATAATATGTATTCTGTAAATCAGAACACATAAGTGAAATTGTTTTCAAAACAGCTTTTCTTTAAGGTGTACTAATTATGTACAGTAAAAAACAGTACTGTGAAAATGTATAGATCATATCAAATTAAACATGAACTCAAGTTTGAACAAACAAAAAAATCCAACAATGTTTGGGTCCTTAAAGCTCGATCAAGAAGAGATCATCAGTTTTAGTTGAGCTGCTGACCTGACCCTGACGCACATTCAATCACTGCCCCCCTTACCTGCATAGTATTTAAATTTAAAAGAAGAGGGCAAGTAATAAAGCCCATTTTTTGGCTATATGGAGACGTCACATCACCAAGTTAGTTCTCATTGTCTGAACAGAATATGTACGCAGAGTACATAAAATAGTAAAGTAAATTTGAGAAAAGCTGTTGCTAGGGGTCTGGCATTACACTGCAGAAATCTGCAAAGAAATATACATTTTACTCTGCACAACAGTTGTGGGTGTAGTTGGTATTTAAGTAATGGTTTTGAAGTTGTGTAGTGTTGTCTACAGTTACCATGGGGTAGTATAAGCAGATGGTGTTACAGACTAAAAATGTTCTAGGCACTCCCTAATTTTAGGCCCAAGCATGACCTATGTTTACAACTCGAGACACTAATCACCTCTTTGTTGAATCTGTTTGGCCACCATGTTGTTGGGATGAGTTCCTGCAATCCAGCTTCCTCCACCCGCAACGGACTTTTAATAAAGAAAAACACAACTGATCGAAGTACATCAAATCTAGGTTCAGATAGTTAAGGTGGATCAAATCACTTCTCTCTTCATAGGTTATATTTACATATGTGCTAAAATAGTGAGCGTCACTTAAATCCTACCAAACAAGTGAGATACAAAGAAACGGCACCTATAGGACACCCCAATGATTGGATGCCCCAATGATGCCAGTGGAAAGGGAAGTGGAACCTTGGTGCCAGACATGAAGCTAATAATCATGATAAATATAACTGTAACAGCGACAGCTTTAAAGGGAAACTCCAGTGCCAGGAAAACGATCCGTTTTCCTGGCACTGGAGGGTCTCTCTCCCTCCCACCCCCCAATCCCCAGTTGCTGAAGGGGTGAAAACCCCTTCAGTGACTTACCAGAGGCAGCGACAGGTCCCACGTCGATGCTTCCTCCTCCCCCGCCGCTCCTCCTTCTGCTTACGTCGGCCGGTGGGCGAGACTGATCTCGCCGGCCGGCCGAGGAGACCTAATGCGCATGCACGGCAATGCCGCGCATTAGCGCACCCCATAGGAAAGCATTGAAAATTAATTTCAATGCTTCCCTATGGGTAATAGAGCGACGCTGGAGGTCCTCACACAGCGTGAGGACGTCCAGCGACGCTCTAGCACAGAAAACCTGTGCTATGAAGCAGGAAGTTCCCTCTAGTGGCTGTCTAATAGACATCCACTAGGGGAGGACTTAATCCTGCAAGGTAATTATTGCAGTTTAAAAAAAACTGCAATAATTACACTTGCAGGGTTAAGGGTAGTGGGAGTTGGCACCCAGACCACTCCAATGAGCAGAAGTGGTCTGGGTGCCTGGAGTGTCCCTTTAAGGCACCACAACCACTACAATAATCTGTACTGATTAGGATGCTGGGAGTGCCCCATAAAGCATACCAACTAAACAATTGTTCACATTGACAAAGCTGATATTTGTGATTACATTTCTCTCAACACCCTGTTAGCTTTTATTTTGTAGTTATGTTGGTTACAGGTTGTTAACCACAAAATAAAAGATGGTACAGCAACCCCACCCACAGCACAGATTACAGTTCCCATTGAATAATTTAAACGGGACTATCCACACAAAATTATCTGTAAAGGATACAGGACATTGCTTAGCAGATATTTTCGAGATTTTTCATGTCTCAAGATGGCAATGGTGAGTCGGAGGTAGTGAATCTGCACAGAGAGAGAAAGACAACACAAAGATAAGAAAGGGATGTCATATATACCAAGGACATACATTCATAGTAAGTTTACAACCTATTATGTATCTCACAATACAATGAAGATGACCCAAGCACTAGATTCATCTATTTTTCTGCACATAGGTTATCCTTCCTTTCCCCCATATCAGTAAATGTTATCCCTTAAAGCTTCTCTGCAGCCAGCTGTTCAAGAACCTATTTGGTATTTCACCCAGTTCCAGAGGGAAAGAGCTTTAATTCTCGCAGTAAAGCCACATGCACAGACATGTTTTGAAGAGGATGATTAATGCCATTAAGTTTATATAGATTTTTCCAGGTACTTTGCTATTTTACTTATTTAATCTCCCAATTATTCAGTGTCATCCAGAAGGAGATAGAGAGAGACCCATTTCACACACACAGCTCGCATCATCAGATTTAAATATAAACCCATTGGATTTATCCAGATAAAGAGTAAGTTAAAGGGACACTATAGTCACCTGAACAACTTTAGCTTAATGAAGCAGTTTTGGTGTATAGAACATGCCCCTGCAGCCTCACTGCTCAATCCTCTGCCATTTAGGAGTTAAATCCCTTTGTTTATGAACCCTAGTCACACCTCCTTGCATGTGACTTGCACAGCCTTCCATAAACACTTCCTGTAAAGAGAGCCCTATTTAGGCTTTCTTTATTGCAAGTTCTGTTTAATTAAGATTTTCTTATCCCCTGCTATGTTAATAGCTTGCTAGACCCTGCAAGAGCCTCCTGTATGTGATTAAAGTTCAATTTAGAGATTGAGATACAATTATTTAAGGTAAATTACATCTGTTTGAAAGTGAAACCAGTTTTTTATTCATGCAGGCTCTGTCAATCATAGCCAGGGGAGGTGTGGCTAGGGCTGCATAAACAGAAACAAAGTGATTTAACTCCTAAATGGAAGTGAATTGAGCAGTGAAATTGCAGGGGAATGATCTATACACTAAAACGGCTTTATTTAGCTAAAGTAATTTAGGTGACTATAGTGTTCCTTTAAGACAACTTTCAGATAACATCCTACCTGCAAACCAAGATCAGGAACAATTGGAGAGAAGCGATATGCTCGAAGTAGGGACATCATTAACTGTTTGAGACACTCGTGGATTTCATAGTCCTGCAAAGAGGCAAAAGGTTAAACGGACATTCCACGGTCCATAACAAAAAGTAAACTGTTTAGTAAATACACCCCCAAAACTGCACATTTAAGTATGCCTTTTTTATTTGGAGTATATATAAAAACAGCATGCAAAAGTTGCAGATCTCTTGTCTGAAGCCTTTGCAAGCCCTCCTTCTTATCCCACCCAGATTTTTTTGTGGCTGACCAATCACAGACGTCTCACTGCAGCTCAATGATAAGTTTTTGCAAGGCAGGTGCAATGAGCAATTGTCTGCCATTTGAGTTTAGTGTCACTGAGCTAAACAACCAGAAAGTAAGAGCCAATTTCTATTTTAAGATGCACTTTTTGTAAAAAAAATAAAAAATAATAAAATAAAAAAAATCCACTTCACACAAAGCAATTCAGCAAGTACATTTAGGAGTATGGAGTGACCCTTTAAGGTGCATTGAGATACAACATGTCTTGCCCCCTCTTCATCTTTGAGCTGAAACTCACCTCCATGAGTAGCCACATAACGTCCAAGAAATGCTGGATAAGTGAATGTTCTTCAACAGATCCCCCTCCTTCCAGGATCCCAAGAAGAAAGTTCATTAAGACATCCTCCACAAGGTACACCTTGCACTAAAACACAAAACAGATTGGTAAGGCTCATCCAGCAGTGGTGACCAAAGGAAATGTGGTGGGAGAGAAAATAATGCAAACATAATGCACTCCACAGTGGTAAGAGATGAGAGGCAGGACTCACGGATTTGCAAAAATATACTAATTTCCACTGTTATTGTATTTGGTATTACTTTTTTTGTATTTCACATTCTTGACCATAACACTGAACACCAGGGCCTGCATTATTCAATAATGTAATGCTCTTCCCATATTGGTAGATGATTACACTCCCTCCAATATAGGTACAGGGGATTAAAGGGAAACTATAGTGGCAGGAAAACAAACTTGTTTTCCTGGCACTATAGCTTCCCCTTTTGTCAAGTGGTCTGGGTGCCTGCAGTGAGGACAGGATATCTGTAAAACTAAGTCTCTCAGTGTACACACAAGAAGATAAAAATAAAAAAATCTCTGGGTAATGGACAAATGATAGGAGTGGTTGTAATCCCTTAAGAACATGGGTTAGTAAATACCATGACATGTCTTGAATGTAATTGTGATTAATACTTGCATGTCATTATTTTCAGAATTTAGACTGCATTGTAGGTATAACTTGCTTCTTTAAAATAAACAAACTAATATATATGTAACATACAGAGATACCTTGAAGAAAATGAAAAGATTTTTGCAGGCATGAGCGGGGTACCATTCAGTGCCAAATGAGACATCAGAACATAAGTCATAGCAGATTAATTTGCTGAGATGACATTATTCGATGTGGAGAGTCTATTGTGCGGCCTCAGTCAGGGCGCTGGGTCTGTTCTACCCACTGTTCGTGGGGCGAACGTTGTGGTGGTGGCTGGATTTCCGATCATGGATTGGCCTTTTGTGATTTTGTTGGCTGGTAGACCAGGAAGTCCCAAGAGAGTGAGAAGTGTAGGTAGGTCTGTCTCCGATGTAGCGAGTGGCCCCTTAGCGTCCCCCATCGGTAGGGTATGCCCGCTGTTTTCAAGATGCTTGTATGGTGGTGCATTGACTTCTGCCAGAGCAGTGGTTCGTGTTAAGTCCTGAAAATAAAGCAACTGAGAATTTTCAAATGCCGGGGGGAGTCTTGCCTCTCATTGCCATCAGTATATTATTTTTATCTTGTGTTGTGGCACAGCGCAGGTTGGTGTCCCGGGCTTATGTGGATGGTGAGTTGGGCCCTGTTGGCAGGCGATATGTGCCATCTAGATTTATTTTTCGAGCTACTGTTGGGGGCAGGATGGAGGCAGTCAGCCTCCTAAGGAAGTGTGGCAGCTCATCTGGGGTGATTGCGGCAGGTACCCCGCAGATCTTAATATGGTTGCGGCGCACGCGGTCTTCTTGATTGGATACTTGCACCGCTAGTGCTTGGTGGGCTGCTTTTAGTGTTTGCAGTTAGTCTGTGAGCTTGGACATCCCGCTGGTTAGTGTGAGAACTTCCCCCTCGTTCGGTGGTCTGGCGAACCTCCGCCTTCAGTGTTGGCGTGGAGCATGTTCTGGAGTTCCTGCTTTGTTGGGAGGGCATTATCCCCTGTTACTCTGAAGGCTGGGAGCGTGGTGTCATGCTCACCCTCTGCCTTCTGTGCTGGTGATTGTACTTACGATGTTGGCCGCATCAGAGCGGTTATGGCCTCTGTGGCAGCCATCTTGGGTGGCTCTTGGCGCTGTAGTAGCACTCATCTATCTGCTCCTCTTGGTGTTCCCAGTCGGTTTTCGTGCAGTGTCTGTACAGATGGTGGGTAAGTTACAAGATTTTCGTGGATTGTGTATAACGAGGATGGGAACCGACAGAGGTGGCGTCTGTTCAGCTTCGGTCCCCAAACTGACCTGACTTTGCCTACCACTAAGGTCTGTGAACCAACTGCCTCAGGCAAGATAATCTAAAGCTGAACTTAGAAGCCCCAATTTTCTTCACTGATCCAAAGACAAAGCAACACAACTAAATGCCCCCAAAATGAAATTCAGTAGAAAGGAGCCACAGATATACCTTTAATAAGTCACAAAACACAAGAGATGTTTGCTACTCACCATAAGGGGGGCAAAGTGGTTGAATATGTGTGCCACAGTAATCAGGACAGTTGGTTCTCCTTGGATTTGCCATGTGGATGGATCCCTGTCTAGCAGTTTTCCCTCCTGTAAATACACCAAAGACTGAATTATACTTTGTTTTCCGGGGGGTGAGTGAGGAGGGGGGGGGACGACGACACACACACCTCATTTTTTATTTACTGTGTACATATAGGAAAGTTAGACCTATGACCTTTTCCTCCAAAAAGCAGTATTATTTGTTTAGGTGGCCAATGTTTCTATTTTGTACCAAATTCTGAAGTTTCCTGGTCACTTTCCAAAGTATTTTTTTGAATAGTCCAGCATGTGAAAGGTTACTATAGGGAATAGCATTTTTAAAATGCTACCTAGAAAGAGAGAAAAGCAGTGCTGTGACATGCCGGAGATGTGGTACCTGAGCATCTATTCCAGTGCTGAAGATATTCTTGAGGTAACCCAATAGCTTCTGAGATTTCAAAAGGTCAATCCTTGGAGGGTCCTGCAGGGGGCGATAGCCTTCTACAAGATATCTACACGGGACTGTTACGGAATTGACAACTGTAAACACATTGGTGGTTCCTTTATGGCACATTTTAAAGTACAGGTTTGCAAGGGATGTCAACAATTTGAGTATATTTTCTCCTTAACAGAGGTGTGTGAATCATTTGTTTGGTCATTTGGATTGAAAGGCTTGTGCCACATACTTTTCAATTAGTAATATGTTGACTTCTTACCCTGATCAGAGTATGATTTTTGTTTTTAAATTTATATCACCATCATTATTACTGGTGATACTAATTACTGGATTTTTTTCAGGATAGACAAAACTTAGAAATAGTAAAATTCCGACAAGAATAGCAATTCTCATATATACTATAACCAGTTCCAAATATACATCAAATCGGCTGGATGCACTTGGGGAATGGTTTAAAATCAGTGCTGTTCACGTCCAAACCTTATACAAAGTATAGGATCTAGAATATTTACAAGGCACACATTTTAATCAAATCAGGACTGAATGCATTATGGGGTTTACCTAAAAACTGCAATTTTCTGTCTGCCTCTTGAGTTTAGCTCCACTGAGCTAAATTACCAAGCAGGAAGTAGCAGCACCGGCTGTCGGACTGGTATCCAGGGGGTGTAATGCAGCCAGGGGGGCTAATGTAACAAGGTTTATTTATAAAAGGGCCAATTCCAATGAAGTCTGCAGTTTTCATTTAAAAAAATAAATAAAAAAATAAATAAATAAGAGGACACAACTTCACACATAAAGCACTTCAGAAAGCTAAAGTGCTTTAAGTGTTTTGGAAGTGTTCCTTTGAATACTATTGTCCACTGGCATTGCAAGCATCCAGTGGGCAAATTGTTTAAAAAAAAATTTTTTTTAAATAATAATAATAATAATAATAATAAGTCAGTAGGACCATGCTCCCCCTCCCCTAGAACTATAAGGGAGGTTGCAGCTGCTCATTGTTAATAAACTCACTAGAATGGGCCCAAACCCATTGGGAAAGAGCTGTAATACACCAGGGGGAGGGAATTTGTCACTGGTCATACCCCCCCACAAATGGTATCTGGTGGGGGCTGATATTCAATAATGGGGGCAGTCCGTATTTCTCCTCAGGCCACGGGAGTGGGCTCCAATGTATACACAAGCGGGTAAAAATAGTATAATATGACTATGGGGAACCGCACCTCCCCATGGGGATATTATAAAAAAGAGAGTGGAAATGCCATTTTACAACCCTGAAAAAAGTTAGGGTTCATTCTGACCCCAAGTTGCTAGTTTTTTTTCTTCTTTCTATAGAGATTCCACCACTGGAGTTTACAGTGACCTGCTAGCATTGCTAACAAGTAAATAATTCATATATTTTTATTTTTTTTTTTAAATAGGGGGTTTGATTTTAACCATCCAAGTCTGCATTCAGCTGTCTGGCAGTTTTTGGTCCAGCGAAATACAAACCAAATTCAGGCTTGTTCAGAGCATGATCTGCAAAATGCAGACATTGTTAAAAAGTGTAAACAATGTCCCTTTTTTTTTACAGTGTAAATGGCCCCATATTTCACTGAATGGCTTTGTCCCATTCAGTACAGGGCCATTTGGACTTCGTGAATAATCCCGAAAGAAAACCAATCTTTTGCACCACGGTATACAATAAAAAAAAAAAAAAAAAAAACACGACCAAAATGTTACAACGATGTAAGATAAAACAAGGATCAAAACAAAGAAAAAAGAAAGCAAGAGAAAAATATGATACGACCAGAAAGGATATCGAAGGGGACGTGAACCAAAGTTAAATGCTACAGACTCCTTGAAAGACAAGCTAATAGCTGGAAAATAGGCCATCCCAGATCCTCGGGAGATGTCACTGAAAGCTACACCCAGTGATACCCCATTCCTGTAGGAACAGAGAAATCAGAAATCAGAGAGCTTACAATAAAAATAAGACAGGTTAAAATACACTTAACATTGCATGTGTATTATCACATATGTAACATTGAGTTTGAGCACGGATCTCTAAGGCACCCCTGTTTAAACCAAAATAAATGTGTGTGGTAATGGCACTCACTTAGGATATGGATCCCAAAAAATAAAAAAAACTACAAGGCAACATGTCTACTTGTGTATACAAGTCCAGGAGGGAGCACGGGGAAATCATACTTCGTTTAAGCCGTTCCTCCTCGGCCACCCTATTTCTTCAGCTCCTTGCAACTTAATTTCCCAGGAACTGGTTACTACAGCAACAGTACAAAATGGGTGGAGAATCTCGCACATATGGAAAATGGTAGCAAAAATTGCACAAAAACAAGCATTTCTCTGTACATGGCAGTATGTAAGCAGCATGTATGTGGAAATGCTGTGAAGTTACAGCGGTACCGTCCTTGATTCTGTGCTCACTGTTGCCGCTTTCCAATATTATTATTATTTATAAATTGCCAACAGGTTCCGTAGCACTGTACAATGGGTGGACTAACAGACATGTAATTGTAACCAGACAAGTTGGACGCACAGGAACAGAGGGGTTGAGGGGCCTTGCTCAATGAGCTTCCATGCTAGAGGGAGTGGGGTATAGTGACACAAAAGTGTATGATACAAAAGTAGGCTGCTATTTTATACCCCTCCGGCTGGTTTCTTTCTATACATTGCTTATTTTGTTGTTTTGTTTCCCACCAGATTTTCATTTCAATGTGTCACCATCTGTGATATACTGCCAAAAAATAAATTTAAAAAAAAAAGCACAGCCTGCCTCAACTGACCCTCTGTGGGCGTGCACTTCTCATCTCACACACGTTTACATTACTCCCCCTTGTCATTTAGGCACCTTAGTGAAGGCAAAAGCCCTGAAAACATGGGTGTGTAACACATAGCGTTCCTAATGTCAGCTGCCTCTAGACTGCCCATTCCAGTTCATAGCAGCCCACATTGCTCAACTATCAGCTGTGAGCTTGCTGGAATGTATATAAATGCTGCAAATGGTGCTCTGTCACTAAATTTCTAATTGCCGCCCACAACTCTTTCCGCTTCGCTTTCCATGGGGGTGGTTAAGAGTGGCAGATAAAGAACTCTACTGCATGCAAACCCACACAAATATATTATAATAATAAAAAGCAACGATGGCAAAAAAATAAAAAAAATTATAGATAGAGATATATATAATAATCTGGTGTGTTTATACTCATATCAGCAAAGATAAAACAGCGTCATGTCCAGATGCCTTTTTTACTAGGAGCTAAACAACAGCGGTTTATGAGTGTCTAACAGAGCTCCACAGCAATACTACTCAAAGTAATGTGACTTTAAACTACAATAAATATGTTTAAAATTATTTGTGCAGCTAAAATTCAATTAAGAACAATTTATCTTATTTACACAGACTGAATTATAATTAGATCACCTAAATTTTCTCGGAACAGACCTGCCCCTGGTCACACCCTCACTCACACCCCTAGAATTACAGTGTACCTCAGTCCATTTGAAATGTTGGGAGATATGAATTGGCATGACATCAGAGAAAGCTTATTTAAACACCACCCATTGTTGTGTTTTGCCAAAAGCCTTGATCTCCATACGTGACAGTTACGTTCTACCGTCCTTCTGAGTTTTAGACATGACGTCAACAGAACTGATGAGCACAATAAATGTATCAATACTTAGTTTTAATGGGAGATGGCAGAAGTCTTGTGTGTCTTACAGGCAGAATGAGATGTTTCCTTCATCCAGGTCAATGAGACAGCTTACAATGTCTCCTGCAGCCCATGACTAGAAAAAGTAAAAGAATGATATATGAAACATACATAACTGTGATGGCACACAAACCACACACAGCACAATGTGCAGATCTGTTACCCAAATAACAGTGAGTTCTGAATCTATTGCACTACAAAATAAATGAATACATCCATTAATGAATACACTTTTGCTGTGGTCAAACATATACCAAACACAAGTCTAAGCAACAGAGTGGCATCTGTGGGAGAGTAGACACTACAAAGATACCATCAACATCCATGGCAAAGAGTGGCGGTGAAAATGCCATGGGTCCATTTAAAACATTAATAGACATATAAATATAACAAGTAGTATTAAAAAGTAGGTAAGAGTCCCTTTTCCCCTTTTAGAACACTTCCTTCTGTACCATGTCAAAATAAAATAAAAGGGTAGATGGAGGTGCTGTGGGAAGATAGAGAAGTAGATAGGAAGACAATCACAAAGGTCTTTAAGCTCGTCTACCAGAACATTCACAAGACATTTGTGTAAAAATAAATAAATATGATATGTAAAGAGTGTTACAGATGGTTCATGTGAGCAGAGGTGGTCCTTTCATTTGGTTGGTTTTTATTCACTTTTTTCCCCATTATTAAAATGTTGCATATTGTCTAATATAATATATGGCTGCCCTGTAAGGAATGAAAAACTCATGGCAATTCCTTCTAAGTAGGTGGAAGATCACCCTTCATCTTGCAGATGATTAGCAAAAAATAGGATATAGATATATATATATATATATATATATATAGATATATATACAGATCACAGCTTGAAAACAGGCTTTTAAAATGTGAAGCTCGTGATTTGCCTCCATTTTCGAAGCCACTGTAAACTTACATAAACTTACACACAAGTCAGTATCATACCTTGCCATAATTTGTAGTTGTCACATTCCATTTGCGTACTCTGTTGCCATCATAGGCATAGGAGTCTGGTGTGTCCCCAACACCTTCCTGTGAGCAAGAAAAGCACATGTAAAGGCTGTTCTAGGTGTTCTGATATCCTCAAACAAGGCTCTTTGCAGCTTCCCATTAATGAACTAGAACCACAAACCATGTATAGCAGAATCTACAGCCCTATTCACAAAACGTCAAGACAGGGTGATTTACTAAAGTGAGTAATCAAAGTGTATTTCAAATTTACGGTCAGAATAGCTACAAATACTCTAAGTCAGTTGTGCTTTCAGTTCATTTACTCTTGCCTTAAGTTGACACTTTAAATTCTCACTTTAGTGAATAACCCGATTAGTCTGGGCAGAGCTTAGCGGAGAAAGCTGCAAAGCTTTGTTGTCAATAAATTGGCCCATACACAGTCTGGATATATATCCCGCTTTACTAGTCCACTGTGTTATGTGGAACTGCGTGACTCTGCATATCTGCTACGATTCTGACAGTTACTGTACTGAGCATTGAAAGAGAAGATAAAGGCGCACATTGCAGCCCCCGATAGTTTATTTCTCTCTCCAGTCTGGCTTGCACAATGTAATTATGATTTTTTGAAAAAAAAAATTTTTTTACAGACTATACAGTGCTCTAATGTTACAGATGCAAGATAGGTCCACTATCGGTGTATTCAAGTCACGCGATTTTCTGTATTTAAAGTTCTATATTTCTACCATGCATACATGAACAACAAATTGAAGACTTTTTAACAAGACAGTTTTAAAGTGGATTCGTACCTCTTGGTTAAACCTGCAGCTCAACGTGCACCATCCAATCTGCATGAGACCCTGCGAGGAGATGAGGACTTCATAAAGCCATTTCCCTGATAGGAAGGAAAGAAAAATAAAGGACAAGAATAGTGCAAAGCAATAGGAACTGGAGAAACAACAAGGGAGACGTGAAGAACAAACAAGTCAAAGAAGAAAGACAGACAGAAAAACACAATGGTGGGAAATTAATATTTAGCAGATACCCCAATAAAGGATATAAAGTCACTGCTATGGTTTATAGGGCTTGGAGGTGAGAGGAGCAATATGACAAGATGTAGTACTCCAAAGACCAGGGTCACCAGTTCTTCCTCCCACTACCCAAGCTTGACCCAGTGTTATTAGATCATTAGATATTTGAAGCTTTCTTACTCACCTTTGAACACGCATGTCGTTGCCCGAATGGAGCTAAAATTGCTCTGTCCTATAACCTGCACAAAGAGACAACTGTGAGCTACAACACATGCGCAGTGCAGGGATGGTGGCAGATTAGTTCTATAGTGGAGCACACAGAGTGTTTAATAGTTATGCACTCACACAATGAAAATCGTAGCCTGATAATTAAACACGAGTGTTTATCGAATTAAGTCTCAATCACCGTTTCTCAAAAAAAGGGAAATAAGATAACTTGAGATATCGTGCAATAGCTAGTTGTTGAGGGTAACAGAGACTTTTGCAGTTTCATCTGAGGTAAACCTTAAATAACTATGTTTTATTATGTGCATGCACAGTGGTATTGGATTAGGAGTGTGTAGGTACAGGCTTTAAAGGGGAACGTCCCTGGATTTTTAATATTATGCTGACTTATTCCTATATTTAAAAAATATGTATTTGTGAGGTGTGAAAATTAAATTAAATGTGGTAATCCACACCTCTTTTTCCTGCAGCTGGGTGCCTCCGCCATAGTTCACCGTCAGCCATTATTATGGCCAAATTCTGTCCTTTGCACCTTGCAGTCAGCATAAGGAACAGAGAAATGCTAACTTAGATGTGATTTATTTATTCTAAAAAGTGGTCACAGTACTAACACCAGGGCAAATAATTATGGAAACCAGCAAACATATTCCATGGTGATGGCTCCACTTCACACTACTTTTTTAGAACATAACTATTTGATACACTTCCAGTGTTCCTATTTTTTCTCATCAACTGCAAGGTTTGCCCTGGTTTTGCCTGATCTGAGATGGACAATGTTGTAAATTGTTCAAGAAATATTTTTAAAGGAAAAAAAAAAACTTAGCACCTCAAGACAGAGGCCAAGGCGATTTTCAATGTTTTACTTAATGGTGAAAAATGACAGCAGCAGGTCCTCTTTAGGTTTAAAAATAATAAATAGTTCAAAAAGTATTGCGTTATTGAATTGTTCCTCTTTTTTTTTTTTTCTTCATACAGAGGAGCTCTGGCCGAAGTAAAATAACTTTAATCCTTACAACCATCGACTATTTTAGTGTTCTTGCTTTTTAGTCTTCTTTGATGATAGAACAAGATGGGCCTTCAGCGTATCCGTTATGTGGAAGGTCAATAGCGGTTCAGGATTTCCAACCCTCACACTTACCCCAAGGAGGTCATCATCCACCAGAAGTAATCCCTCAAAGCCACTCGTATGATCTAACACCACTGTGGGAGGTCCCAGACGTCCTTCGGCAGCCTGGTCTGGAATTGGAACCAAAGTTATTAACGCTGTATTGCTTAAAATATTGCTGATAAAAGAGTCATGGCTTGTTTATCTTTACACATCATTAAAAAGAGAGTCTAGAACTGACCCTACACATGAATGTAAGAAAAATAAATTAACACGGACTTACCTTCACTGTGTCATTACATACAATTTCTTTCAATACGTTTCATGATTATATAAATAGTTCTAAACTTAGTTTATACACATGCAAAAACACAAAAGCAAAAAAAAAACAAAACACCCACACTGATTGACATGTTGATCAGTCGCATCAAGACAAAATTTCAAGAAAAAAAAAGGCTGTTTTCTGCCGTTTTCAATGATTTTCTACTTGAGATACCAGGCATTCAAACTGCAGATGCTACTCTTTGTATCTGTAAGTGGGTTGCTAGAGATATGTCTGAATATCTGGGGCAGAATTTGCCTGGAAGCTACGGAGGCCAACCTGGAGCCAGTCTGGCAAGTCAAATGTGGGAGAGGTGGCCGATCTCTCCACTCACATCCACCCTGAAGCAAGAGGGAAAAGTATGGATACAGTTTACCCACCTGCCGGTGAGGGTTATCGCAGCATGTTATTCTTGACTTTTCTCCAGAATCACTGGTAACGTTGAGGCCTACTTAATACCTAAGCAACGCAAATGTAAAAAAACGTACCTAAAATGGCAAATGCCACATGCCACAAGGGGACTCTCCCCTCACAGCATTGGGGTCTACAACCTTGGCAGGAGCAATCGCCCTCAACTAATGACAGTGCCCTTGCAAGATGGTGATATGGGCACCAAGCCAGCCAGATTGGTGGATATCGCATGAGGGCTCTTGGTAGGGCCTGAGACTAGTGAAGTGAATGGCCCTGAAGGAGGATGACTGTTTGGCTCTATGGGAATTTTATTCCATGTATTCCTAGCTTGGGACAAGGTTGACCATAATCAGAACATGGTTACGAGTGATTTTCCTTTATGCAGAGTTTTATCTTCTCACTTAGATTTCCTTTCCATATAATTGTGTTTTAACGTGCTACATTAACATAACTAAATATGCCTCTTCATAACTAGGTACCCACACACTTACTTCAGCAATTAAATAGCAGGATTAAAACCTTTCGTTTTGCACTAATCAGCCCAAAAACAAATTGCCCCAAATCAATGGCATTCTCAAAAGACAATGACTACAAGGACTAGTGTTACAATGAGACAGATGGCACTTTGTCCTCTCACCGGTATTTTCTTCACTAGTCTCAGCTGCGGACAGAAGTCTTTCCAAACAATCCTCCAAATTCTGGAAAGTGAGTGGCTTCCTGAATAGAAACAAATAATGCACGTTTTATAAAGAGGACCGGGTACCACTTCAAGAACCTTATATTACAGTCTCGGTGTGTAACACTCTACACCTATTTTAGAATTATCAGTACACAGTATCCCTGCTGTAGCACATCAAAAGTATCAGTAAGCAGTATCCCTGCTTTAGCAAAGATGAATGAATTAGACACCTGTGCAGTAGTGCAGATATGCCTGCATCATGGCCTGTTGGGAAGTCCTGAAGACCAATTCACAAATTCTCAACATCTAATAGAACAAATAAATCTATTCTTTAAAAGCGGAGCAAGGACACATCAGATGCTACCATTATGTGCCATTTTAATTTATGTTTATGTAATTGAGCGAAGCAGGGACTGGAAACAAATTACTTTAAGATCTCAGTGTCTTCATTGAGTATATCACGTCAGCCAGCTGGACCACATTACAGGGTACCACTACAAAAAGGATTGAAAATTAATTTAACTACGAGTCCTCGCACTCCTACATTACATTAATGTTAATCTTTCTTCCAGTCTTAATTTCTTAGAAGATATTCTAAGTGCCTCTAAAAGTGTGCAGGTATATTGCCCTAGCCAGCATGGCCTTTATGACAATCTACATCCAACACTCACAATCGATATATGGATGATATATGATCTAATTTTCTCCTCTACAGATAAACCTTTCCTGATAAAATTGTTCTTGAATTATATTTGTATGTTAGAATTACATCCACTGCGGGATTTATTTAGTTAATTCAATGGATTTTTAGATAATTTGTTTTGTTAAAGGATCACTTCAATCGAATTTTAAATATAAATTTACATTTTTCATAAGAGATTAATCCTACAATGTGCATGGATCTTAGAGCACATTAAGTCGACTGTCATTTCTAAACGTGGTGTATAGTGGCTGCAATTTGTAAAAATGGCAGCAAGGAAAAAAAAAAGTCAGTTCACCAGGGCAATCATTTAGATAGCCAGAACTTTGAGTTCCTTTATGTCAATTCTGTCCATATTGCGCTTGCAAAAAGGAAGGCTCTCTCATTCCACCCTGGAACTATATGGCTACCATGGAACTACCAACACCAAAACACAGCACGGTTCACAAGACAGTGAACCAGGCTGTGTATCAACGGATAGCATGCCCGGTATGGCTGCCAGTGTGTGCTGTAACTGAAGAAGCAGATTAAAGCACAAGGTTTATTTTTAGAAGTGTTGAAGGACAGGGAACAGCTAGGCTCTCTCATTGGGTATAGGATTTAACCTCCTTTCAACATTCAAACAGAACAACCTTGTAATGCCGACACTTAAAAGGGCTGCATATATCTGACTAAATTCACATTTTGCACATTCACAAATATGCATGTCATAAATAAAAGGTTTTGTGAAATTCAGTGTTTAACAAATAATATGCTATTCTGATTGTGTCCCAAAAGTCTTGACTGTTTTTTACAGCCTTACAATAATACATAACACCGTACATGTGTGCTGATGGCACTTTAAATCACCATATGATCGACAGATATATTTATCTATCTGTAGTTATCAAGCAGATTCTGCCAATATACAAATGTTGATGATGCTAGAAGTATTAAGGGAGTTAGCACTGCTTTACAACCACAGTGACTAGATGATGTGCTACAGATGTTCAGTTAAATTGCAACAGAGACATTGTCATTTTTGCTGTACCTGGATGCTGCGCCATGCTGGGTGCTGCTCTCTGTGCCGGGAAATATCCGGTGTAGATACTGACTTAAAAGTTTCTCATTCACGATCCCTGAGGCACAAAATAAATAAGACCCAACTGTAACTTACTTATGCTGCACAATGAAAATTAACACTTTTTAATACATTAACCCCCTCGTCACCCAAACCATGTACATGAATTTTGCAATGCAAAAAAACACAATTTAGTCTTATTAACTTGCTCCTATTTTAAATAATTGGATTTCAGCTTGTAGAGGAGTATTTTTTATTTTTTTTAATATCCCTGTACATCCCTGCAAAGTGACTATAAATGAATGCCTTTCTACCCTTCACTGGCATTGTAAGCAACTATAACGAGAAACTTTACCAATGCATTCTAACAATCAGGGAGAGAAGGCTCAAATATCAGTTCATGCAAAACATGGATTATTTGTAGGTTATTGTTACAGCAGGCAAAGCCCTGTAAATCATTATAGCTGTACCTACTGTATGTGGGCATTATCCCAAGTGTAGACATGTCTACATTCTGCTGGCATTTTTATGAAACTACACTGCTAAAAATATCATCCAGGTCTTGTTTTCTGAAATTCACCCTCTCCCCCACCAACATGTCCGCGGAGGATGAATAAATGAAAAACATACAAGTCTTTTAAATGGGACATGGCACCAGCATTTATATAGCACTTGCAATAATATTTATTAATGTTTTTTTCAATCAGAGAGATACCCAACCGCCACACAATTATGAAATCGGTTGCCATGTAAAATGTTTGCACCTGTACCAATAGTAAGAAGTACTGGATTACTGTGTTTTAAACAATTTCTTTCTCCAAAATGTTTCAAAACAAAAGGGAAAAAAAAAAAAAAAAGTTAAAAAGAGGAACTAAACTATTTGATTCAAGATCAAGTAAAGTAAAAAAAAAAAAAAAAAAAAAAGAAGGTTAAATATACTAACTTACCATGAAATACAAAACATTTAAACAGAGCTTAAAGGATTACTCCAACCAACGTTACCACTTCTGCTTTTTTAAAAGGTCATGCAGGAAGGAATGTGGATATGCAGTGTCTCTGCTTGATAGACTGCACATTCAAAATTGTACTTGGGTGCCAGGGGCTAGTTACACCCGACAACTGTGACTTCACAGTTCCGTGCTGCGTAATGTCAATTCTGTGCATATTTTATGTCTGTTGTCAGCACGCTGCTGACAACAGACGTAATCTGCTTGTGCTCACCCAACTCCCCATACCGACACATTTTATTCCCCCCAAAGTGCCACCTCCCTCCATGTCCCCCTCCTCACACTCTCTCTCCCAATATTAATTTTGTTTGTTTTTTTTGTTAAGTTGTAGTGACCTTTTAGAGGGATGCTTAGAACCATAACCACTATTTTTATGGTGCAAGGAGTCTTAGAGTGCATGCAGCCACACGCCAGCAAGATAATAAAAGGTTAGCACTTATTATCCATCACATTTGGTTGTCAGTAACAGCTTGGGAATACTGCAGCAGCTAAGTCCCGCACTCAGCCTATCAATAATGAGGAAATTTAGTTCCTCAGTATTTTGGTGTAAACAGAGGGGTGGGCATCTGTACAATTTTTTTGTTTTTTTTAAACCACATTAAACTGGTTTGCAAATTATTTGGACTGCATACAAATATTCTCTACACAATTAGCAATGGGGTCAAATTTAAGGTTTGCATACCTCACAACATTTCAAATGGGCAAAGAGGGACACTTATTTTAAGGGTGCCAGTGGGGGTGTGACCAGGGGTGGGGCTGTTCTGAAAAATATTAGGAGACTTTCTAATAACAATGAATGTAGCTAAAATGCAATTTAGAAAAGTCTATCATATTTCTCTAGATTGATATCTAAACTCATATTGTAGTTTAAAGACACATTACTGTAAGTATTATTGCTGTGAAGCTATACTATAAACTCAGATACACCAACAATACTGATGTCTTGGATAAGAGGGACAATAGGACATTAAACAGGGGCAGAGTGAGTTGGTCCCAAAATAGGGACTGTTACTCATAAATAGGTCACTTGAGAAGTATGGGTTAGTGATAAATATAGCCCAATGCAAAATCTGACTGTAACTAACACAATCAGAACTCTGAATTTATATGAAACCAGATAATGTCAAGATTCTACCTCACCCTCACTCTAATTTTAATGCTAACCTTAAACCTAAAGGTCTTAACTACCAAAGCTGCCAGAGTAACCTCAACTTGCTGGATCCAGCCCAGTAATTCTCTTTAGACCCCATGGGTGCAGGTTCCCAAGAGATCTGGTAACCAGTCTCTACAGACACCTCACTACATCACATCTAGTAATAACATTAAATCAAAGTTAACCAATATCTTAGAAAACCCATTACATAAATATTTTACAGACCAGAGACAATAGCAAATTAGTAAGGGGCTACCTGTGACCTTTGCCTTCTCCGATTCAGATGTCAGCCTATAATTTCTCCTGGATAATGCAGTGCCAGACCCCCTGGAAGCCATGACCCCTTGGCTTTCTGCTGCAAAATACAGATTAAAATATAAAAATACATATTAAACCCCTCTAGAACAGCATCAGATTACCTGGTAGAACACAGAGAACACAAGACCTTTAATAATCACAACATAAGCGTGTACCCTGCTGAGATGCCCACAGCTGACACCCATCAATCATAGCCACACACACAAACCTGTCTCCTGCCACTGTTTCACCCCAATCTCTCTGTGTTGGTTTGCTTTCAGCAAGCTCCTCCTTTGTTCCCCACTCACCTATTCCAAGAACCACTTCACCCCACCTACCTATCCCGTCATTACTCTCTTTCTCTATCCCTCTTTCTCTCTCACCTTCCTCCAATCCCACCTCTTGCACTCGCTCTGCTTCCTGTACACAAGCACACGGATTTAATTTCAATTCAACAAAACTTTATTCAACCTTGAAACGCACGGCCATATTTGGTTTGAAGGCTTTTTTTTTTCTTGTAATTACACTTTATTGAATCTGGCCATGAGCACATTGACAGTTTGGAACTGTAGAATGTTGTGTATCACGTTGAAGCTTTATGAGTATTTATTTGTTATTGATGATTTAACCTTTTAGCGCTCAAGTACATGACTGACTGAGGATTGTTAGGAAAGTAGTACAGTTAGTAGCTATGGTGTTGTGTTTTCTTTATTTAAAAAAAAATGTGATAAACAACACTAAAATAAATGACAAAGAATGCTCCATTATGTATGTTCCTCAATATTTGACATGTAAATTCTTTATAGAACTGAAACATGTAGCAGTTCATAACAGTGCAACATATTTGTACTGCAAAGTTGCATTAATGGGACGCTGGCAATATAACCCTTAAAGGGACACTCCAGGCACCCAGACCACTTCTGCCCATTGGAGTGGTCTGGGTGCCAACTCCCACTACCCCTAACCCTGCAACTGTAAATATTGCAGTTTTCATAAACTGCAATATTTACATTGCAGGGTTAACTCCTCCTCTAGTGGCTGTCTAGTAGACAGCCACTAGAGGGCACTTCCGGGTTTATAGCACACATTTCGTGAGCTATAGCGTCGCTGGACGTCCTCACGCTGTGTGAGGACCTCCAGCGCTGCTGAAATCCCCATAGGAAAGCATTGAAAGCATTTTTCAATGCTTTCCTATGGGGAGGTCTAATGCTCGTGCGCGGCCTTGCCGCACATGCACATTAGGTCTCCCCTGCTGCCGGCCGCGCATGCGTAATAGTTTGACGGCGACGGGGGAGGAGCGTGGGCGGACCCTGAACCAGTGCCGAGGGTCATCGGCCCTGGATACAGATAAGTCACTGAAGGGGTTTTAACCCCTTCAGCAACCTGGGGTGGGAGGGAGAGGGGACCTGCAGTTCCAGGAAAACGGTTTGTTTTCCTGGCACTGGAGAGTCTCTTTAATGTCTTTATGTTTTTATTACAAAAAAAAAATTATGTGTATATATATATATAAACAACAGAAAAATCCCCTGCACTCACGCTTAGTAGATCCTCATAAGCCGGGTGCCAAAGCCTGGACTCCAAAGATACAATAATGCCAAAAAATAGCTGCTCACATATCACGTGCACGTTTGGTCACTTCTGGGCATCCCCATATGATCAATCCATCTGCGTTTCAAATCTCTTTCTTGATTTGATGGCGGCCGTCTTCGTTCCACATATACGTTCCGCGCCTCTTTCTGAACTTCGTAGTGGCCATCTTAGAATGTAACCGAGTATCATAACTGATGGAGAGTACATCTTAATAGTCCATAATGTAAATAGTTTATAATGTAAAAAAGTTTTTAGCTTATAATAAAATCTCAAAAATTAGCAATCACTTATGCCATACAGAAATAGGTAACTTAAAAGACCACTATAGGCACCCAGACCACTTCAGCTTAATGAAGTGGTCTGGGTACCAGGTCCCTCTAGTTTTAACCCTGCAGCTGAAAACATAGCAGTTATGTTTACATTGAGGGTTAATCCAGCCTCTAGTGGCTGTCTTCCTGACAGTCACTAGAGGCTGCTTCCGCGATTCTCACTGTGAAAATCACAGTGAGAAAACGCTGATGTCCATAGGAAAGCATTGAGTAATGCTTTCCTATGGGCGGATTGAATGCGCATGCGGCCCTGACTTCGGCAGGAGGAGGAGAGTTCCCCAGTGCGGTAATTGTTTTTTTTGTTTTTTTTTTAAATATCATTTTTATTATGGAATGAAAGGTTCTGAGTGAGACTCGCAGGTCTCCGGTTGCAGTTAAATCAAGTAACCAGGACACAACATGTGTCAGAACTCAAGAAAAGAAAAGACATATGGTAAGTCACGGTTGTTTGGGCGCACAGGCCCGTAATATCGTTGGACTCGCAGGTCCTCAACTTGAGTTAGCGGTCATTTCTAATGGAACAAGCTACAATGGAACCGTTAGCTTCAATCATGCAATTAGCCTGAGTCTGGTCCTATCCAATAACGTGTTGATCGCTGTACATTTAGTAGCGTACTGACTCTTTAGGTATGTAGGCTGGCATCATGATTGATTATTGTTGTTCATTCCTGTCTCTAATACCTATCACTTTCGGCTTCCCAACCTAGTTAGTCCACTTGCTCTGGGTTGTGGATCTGCACCTTTCTGGTCGGTGCGTATTGAATGGGTCGGGAATAGGGGGCAATAGGATCAGGTAGGGAAGGAGGGGTAGGGTTAGTCTGTTGTCTCTGTGTCTGTCGGTCTTAGGCCCCCAGATGTTTGGCTCGTCAGTATCGTCTGGAATTCTGGTTTTGTAGTCGTCAGTATCCACTGCGTCCAAATTTCTAGGTCTGTTGTTGCGGTCCAGCCGCGTGCATGGTGAGTTCCTCTATAGCTCTGAGGTCTTCCATTTGGGTGAACCATAGGGGTAAGGATGGGGTCATTTTTGTCTTCCAGAACTGTGGGATTGGCTGTTTCGCTATATTTATGATCCGGATCGTGAGCGATTTTTTATATTTGGATGTTGGAGTGTGTGGTGGAGTAACATGGCTGCCGGTTCAAATGGTGGGGGATTGTCCGAGAAGCGGGCTATAATTTTATGGATAGTGTGCCAGAAGGGTTGTATCAGTTCACAGTCCCACCATATATGCATGAGTGTGCCTATCTCCTTTTCACATCTCCAGCAGAGGCGAGACTCATTCGTGTTTATGTGATGTGCTGTGGCTGGTGTACGATACCATCGTGTGAGCAATTTATAAGCTGTCTCTTGGCTCTTGCTAAATATGGAGCAGTGGTGTATGATATTGCACATCTTTTCCCATTCCTGGGCGCTAAAAGTTTGGTTCAGGGATTCCTCCCAGTTGCCCATAAAAGTACGGATTTCAGTTGGGGTCTGTGATTGGAGAAGGGAATATAGGTGTGATACCCCATGTGGTAGAGGGTCCGGGTCAGAGCACAGCCTTTCAAAGGCTGTGAGATCTCTGCCAAGAGCCTGGCCTTGCGGAAAGAGTCTTATGTAATTGCGTAGTTGTTCATACCTAAAACGCGTTAGGAAAGACTGGGAGGTCTCCCCACACATTTCTGTCAGGTCCTTCAATCCCCGTCTAGTGCAGACATGTCGCAGGCGAGGTAGGGGGTCGTTTACCAGTGCTCTTAAGGCTCTCGGGTCCAGGCCCGGCAGGAAGTCTTGGTTATGAACTAGGGGCAGCAGTGGAGATGGGTATGTGAAGAGCGACATTTCCACGCCATACCGTCAGTGTCGCTTTTGTGTAGGCGGAGTATCCTGTTTCCTCTCCTGACCCCCTGGCGGGGAGCCACGGGAGGAGGGCGGCGGGTATGCCCGCTTCATACTCCTCTGCAGTTTTCCACAGCTTGCTAGCCCCTGATTTGGACCACTCTACTACGCGTTGCAGGTGGCACGCTTTGTAGTACAGTGGGAAGTCTGGTAGGGCTAGACCCCCTTTGTCTTTGGGTTGTGAAAGCAGTGTATGTTTCAGTCTGGGTCCCCTCCCATCCCACACATAGGACCCCAGCGCTCCCCAAAGTGTCGTAAAGAAAGATGTCAGGATCACTATGGGCAGAGCCTGGAAGAGGTAGAGCAGTCTCGGTAAAAAGTTAATCTTCACAACTTGCACCCTACCTAACCAGGATATGTGGGGGAAGGCCCATTCCCTCATCTCTTTTCGAAATTGGGTCAACAGTGGGGCGAAGTTGGCCGTGTATAAATTTGTTGCATTCGCTGTCAACCAGCTGCCTAAGTAGCGTATTTTGTCTAAAGCCCATTGGAAATTATGACTCCGACGCAACTAGTCGGCCCTATGCGCGGGTAAAATAACATTAATAATAATATTTAGAATATAGGATTTTGAGAAATTAATTTTCAGACCCGAGAGGAGCCCGAATGTCCGAAATGCCTGCACTAGGTTGGGCAAGGAGACCTCCGGGTGAGTGATAAAAAATAGTAGGTCGTCCGCGTATTCGGCTATTTTGTGGTGTGTATCCCCTGTATGTAGGCCGGTGATATCGGGGTGGCATCTAATGGTGTTTAGGAATGGCTCCAGGGCCAGTACAAATAGTAACGGGGAAAGGGGACATCCCTGGCGTGTGCCATTATATATCGTAAATGCCTCCATTAGTGCCCCGTTGACCAGCACGTGCGCTGTCGGCCTGGAATATAGGGCTCTAATCCATCCCTGGAGGTGTGGTCCCATACCCATATGTGCCAGCGTCCGGAACATATATTCCCAGCTGACCCTATCAAAGGCCTTCTCCGCGTCCGTTTAGAGCAGGAGAAGGCCCAAGTCATCCCCGGATTTCCTATGCATAAGCGTGAGGGCTCTGATAGTGTTGTCCCTAGCTTCACGGCCCATCACGAATCCCACCTGGTCTGCGTGCACCAGACTGGGCACGTGTGTTTGGAGTCTGGTCGCTAGGACCTTTGCCAGAAGTTTAAGATCCGTGTTGATGAGGGATATAGGTCGGTAGCTCTCACAGTGCTCCCGATCCTTTCCCTCCTTGGGGATGATGGTGATGTGTGCTATTAGTGCCTGCTCGGGAAAGTCGTGACCCTCTCTGATTGCGTTAAACATGTCTACTAACGGGGGGTACAATATGTCTGCGTATCTCTTGTAGTATTTTAGTGGCAGTCCATCGGGGCCTGGGATCCTCCCAGGCTTGGAGCTTTTGATCGCAAGCGCCAGTTCCTCTAGGGTAATGGGTTCCTCCAGCTGGTTCGCCGCGTCTGTCGTTAGGGAGGGGAGTGTATGGGCCGAAAGGTAGTCGTCTATGGAGTCACGGAGTCTGAGGGCGTGTGTTGCGGTCACCGGCCCGCCGAGCCTCACGGTCGTGCCCGACCGGCACGACCGCTCCGACTACACGAGCTTACCTGCTCGTCGGCGAGCCGGGAACCGCGCGTGTAGTTCTTCCGGGCATCACGCCCGAATCCAATATGGCGCCGACCACGTGGTCGCGTCTATGGATAGCCCCGCCCCCGAGAATTATACTAACGTGTGCGTGACGTCACGACGTCAACGCACACGTACGTTCTGGGGTCAGAGGTCGCCCTCTGACCAATCATAGCTTAGAGAGGGGTATTTAAACCCCTAATTCACCCTAGTACTTTGCCATGTCGTGGTTTCAGTTTCCTGGTTTCCTGAAAGTGCTAGTTTCGTGTTTCTGATTTCCTGGCATCCTGATCCTTGGCGTTTCCCTGGTTATTCTGATCTCTGGTTTCCCTGACTTGGCTTGTCTTATCGGTATTGAGTATTTTCTGGCTTCCTTGACCTCGGCTTTCCCTTTGACCATTCTCTGTCTCTAGCGTATTAGTCCGGCCATTCTAAGGTCCGGTTTACGCTCTGTCCTGTTATTTTTCCTTTTCTGACTTATGTATATGTTTACATAGATTCTGCGTGCTGGACCACATTACTAGTCGTGACATTACGACATGGCCATGGATCCTGCAGAACTATGCAAACATATGATCACCTGTGAAAATAGGGTGGAGGATATGGACCACAGGTTAGACCAATTTGCTCAGGCATTTCAGACCTTGCTCCAGAGGACTGCCTATTTAGAGGTCCCTCCTGTACCACCTGTGGTTCCGCCACCTGTAGTGGTTCCCGTACCACATAAACCACCGTCCATAACTTTGTCACCGCCCCCTCGTTATGGAGGTGATTCTAAGGAATTTAGAGGTTTTTTAAACCAAATAGAATACCACTTTGAGGCCTCCCCAGGTTCATTCCCAACAGATAGATCTAAAATAGGCTATCTGATGAACCAATTAACTGGAAAAGCCTTGACTTGGGCTAACCCCTTATGGGAAAGTGGTGACGCAATAGCCCGTGATTACAGTACCTTTCTTACGGCCTTTAAGGCTACATTTGAACCTAAAGGCAGGGAGAAGAACGCTGCCAAAGCCCTTATGAGAATCAGGCAAGGCAATCGTTCTGTAGCCGATTATGCAATAGAGTTCAGGACATTAGCGTCTGAGGTTGATTGGACCAATAGCGGTCTGGTGGCTGCTTTCTCTGAAGGTTTAGCTGAGAATATACAAGATGAAACTGCAGCTAGAGACCTTCCGGTTAGTCTTAATGAGTTTATTGCCTACATGATAAACATTGATAACCGGCTCAGAGAGAGAGAGAAAAACAAACAACGTAACAGACGTTCTAATTTGTCCATAGCTCCTCGTTTCTCTAACCCAGTGGTGAGTAGCCAAACGCCTCTTCCAGAACCTGAACCCATGCAATTGGGTAGTGCTAAACTCACTGAGGCAGAGAGACAACACAGACGTAACCAGGGCCGGCGCGTCCATAAGGCGGCACAGGCGGCCGCCTTAGGGCGCCAGAGGAGGGGGGCGCAAAAATCCGAATCCCCTGCCTCTGGCTGGAGACTCGGATTTGTCATCTCACCTCTCTCCCTGCAGCCAGCACACAGCAGGAGCCTGGCAGTGAAGTCAGCCGTCCTCCTCTGATGATGTCAGAAGGGGGCGGGACTTCTACTGATCCCAGACTCCCCAGCGGTCCTGACTCTATCTGCAGCCCGTCCCAGCCGACCACCAGGGGTAAGGCTCTCCCTCCTGGCCCAAGGTAAGTCTCTGGGAGGGGAAGGGGGTGGGGGAAAAACTTGTAGCATTTTTTTTTTTAAACGTTTTTTTTCCAGCCCCTGCCCCCACCATACTCCCCCTGCCCCCACCATACTCCCCCTGCCCCCACTATACAGCCCCTGCCCCCACCATACAGCCCCTGCCCCCACCATACTCCCCCTGCCCCCACCATACTCCCCCTGCCCCCACTATACGGCCCCTGCCCCCACCATACTCCCCCTGCCCCCACCATACTCCCCCTGCCCCACCATACTCCCCCTGTCCCCACTATACAGCCCCTGCCCCCACCATACTCCCCCTGCCCCCACTATACAGCCCCTGCCCCCACCATACTCCCCCTGCCCTCACTATACGGCCCCTGCCCCCACCATACTCCCCCTGCCCCCACTATACAGCCCCTGCCCCCACTATACAGGCCCTACCCCCACCATACTCCCCATGCCCCACCATACTCCCCCTGCCCCCACCATACTCCCCCTGCCCCCACCATACTCCCCCTGCCCCCACTATACAGCCCCTGCCCCCACCATACTCCCCCTGCCCCCACCATACTGCCCCTGCCCCCACCATACTCCCCCTGTTCCCACCATACTCCCCCTGTTCCCACCATACTCCCCCTGCTCCCACCATACTCCCCCTGCTCCCACCATACTCCCCCTGCCCCCACCATACAGCCCCTGCCCCCACCATACTCCCCCTGCCCCCACCATACTCCCCCTGCCCCCACTATACGGCCCCTGCCCCCACCATACTCCCCCTGCCCCCACTATACGGCCCCTGCCCCCACCATACTCCCCCTGCCTCCACCATACTCCCCCTGCCCCCACCATACTCCCCCTGCCCCCACCATACTCCCCCTGCCCCCACCATACTTCCCCTGCCCCCACCATACTCCCCCTGCCCCCACCATACTCCCCCTGCCCCCACCATACTCCCCCTGCCCCCACCATACTCCCCCTGCCCCCACCATACTCCCCCTGCCCCCACCATACAGCCCCTGCCCCCACCATACTCCCCCTGCCCCCACCATACTCCCCCTGCCCCCACTATACAGCCCCTGCCCCCACCATACTCCCCCTGCCCCCACCATACTCCCCCTGCCCCCACCATACTCCCCCTGCCCCCACCATACTCCCCCTGCCCCCACTATACAGCCCCTGCCCCCACCATACTCCCCCTGTTCCCACCATACTCCCCCTGTTCCCACCATACTCCCCCTGCTCCCACCATACAGCCCCTGCCCCCACCATACAGCCCCTGCCCCCACCATACAGCCCCTGCCCCCACCATACTCCCCCTGCCCCCACCATACTCCCCCTGCCCCCACCATACTCCCCCTGCCCCCACCATACAGCCCCTGCCCCCACCATACTCCCCCTGCCCCCACTATACGGCCCCTGCCCCCACTATACGGCCCCTGCCCCCACCATACTCCCCCTGCCCCCACTATACAGCCCCTGCCCCCACTATACAGCCCCTGCCCCCACCATACTCCCCCTGCCCCACCATACTCCCCCTGCCCCCACCATACTCCCCATGTCCCCTCTACGTCCCTCTATAGCCCCTGCCCCACCATACTGCCCCATGTGCCCCTCTACAGCACCTCTATAGCCCCTGCCCCCACCATACTGACCCTGTCCTCCTCTACTGCCCCTGTGCCACTCTACAGCACCTCTATTTACCTCCATAACCCCTGCCCCACCATACTGCCCCTCTACAGCTCCTCTATTTCCCTCTACAGCCCCTGCCCTGTCTACAGCCCCTCTTTCCCTCTAAAGCCTCTGCCCCACCATACAGCCCATGCGCCCCCTATACAGCCCATGCTCCCCCTATACAGCCCATGCCCCCCTCTACAGCCCCTGTCCCCACTATACTGCCCATGCCCCCCCCTATTGCTTTTGTGCCCCCCTCTGTATCCCCTGTGCCTCCTCTATTTCCCTCTACAGCCCCTGCCCACTGCCCATGCCCCCCTTTCACACTCCTCTACTGCCCCTGTCTCACCCCTCTACTTCCTCTACCCGCCTCAACAGCCCCTGTCCTCCCCTCTACTTCCCATTTACCCCCTACCATACTGTCCCTGTGACACCACTTTATTGCCTCAGTGTCCCTCGTTACAGCCTGTGCCCACACCATACTGCCCCTGTGTCCCCTTCTACTGCCCCTGTTTCCCACCATACTGCCCGTTTCCAACCACATTGCCCCTTTGCTCCCACCACAGCCCCTATACTCCCTTCTACAGCCTCTAACTCCCTTACTTCACATCCCTTCCACTCCCTTTTACCCCATAACAACAGTACAGCCCCTATTCCCTTACTACAGTCCTTACCCCCACTATAGCCCCTCTCCCCCAATTGCTGCCCATATCCCCACACTACAGCCCCTGTTCCCACTTGCAGCCATCAACCTACTTCAGTCCCTAACCCCCTACTACAGCCCCAATTCCCCACTACATTTCCTAAGCCCCCAATTACAGCCCCTAACTCTCAACTACAGCCCCTGTCCCCCTACTACAGCCCTTAACTCCTTAATTAGAGCCCCTATTACCCCACTAAAACTCACTACCCCCCCCCCCCCCCCCATCTAAGATTAGGTTCTGGATCTGCCCCTGCTCTGTATACCTATCTACATGTCTCTGTATGACTATGTCTGTCTGTGTCTGTATGTCTCTATATGACTGTGTCCGTGTGTTTCTGAATGTCCCTGTATGCCTGTGTCTGTATGTCTCTGTATGACCGTATCCATATGTCTCTGTATGCCTTGTTCTGTATATCTTTGTGTGACTGTCTGTGTATATATGTCCCCGCATGCCTGTGTAAGTATGTATCTGCATGCCTGTATGCCTTGTTCTGTATGTCTCTATATGCCTGCATCTTCATGTCTCTGTATGTTTGTATAACTGTGTCTTTATTTATCTATATGCCAGTGTCTGTGTGTCTGTATGACTGTATGTCTGTGTACCTGTATGTGTTGATTGTATGACTGTGTGCCTGTATGGCTGTGTTTGTTTGATTGTGTGCCTGCATATTTCTGTGACTATGTGCCTGTATGTGTGTGTAGCTATATATCTGTCTATATGGCTTGGGAGGGAAAAGTTACACAAAGGAGCCTGAGGGGAAGAGGGACACACAAAAAAACAGGCTGAGGGGAGAGACCCACAGAAAAGGGCTGTGGGAAAGAGAGACATACAAGGGGGTGTAAGTCACACTAAAGGGGGGTACAATACACTACATGGGGATTTCAAAAGGCTGGATATGAGACACCGCTAAAGATACATCTTATTCGTGTTGGGGGGGCGGCAAAATTCATCTTCGCCTGTGTAGCCAAAAATCCTTGCACCGGCCCTGGACGTAACGAGGGGTTATGTATGTATTGTGGCAAGAAGGGACATCTAAGATCGTCATGCCCGGTTCGGCCGGAAAACTTGCACACCTAAGGCACGTACGGGGACCGACCTTAGGTGTGATGTATATGTCCCCTAAATTGACTAAGAACCGTTTCCTGGTCAAAGTAACCTTATCTTTCGAGAACACTACTGTTCAGTGTGAGGCTATGATTGACTCTGGGGCAGCGGAGAATTTCCTAGACAAAGAGTTCTCTGCTAAACATCTCCTGCCCTTAAGACATAAAGAGAAACCTATAGCAGTCGAGGCCATTGATGGAAGGCCTCTTACCCAGCCTTTCATCACACACGAAACTCTGCCAATCACTGTTTCAGTGGGTATTCTCCACTCTGAAGAAATTACCTTTCAAATTATATCTTCACCTACAGTTCCGATAATACTCGGTTTCCCTTGGCTCCTGAAACACAATCCACGTTTAGATTGGATTGAAGGAGAGATTGTGAGTTGGGGTGAGAGATGCAAAGGTGTTTGCTTTAAGCAAATCCCACAACCTATTGGCACCATTAATGTTCCTGTTACACCTCCCTTGACCACACAAATTCCTCAGCAGTATATGGATTTGAAAGAGGTATTTAACAAGGTCCAGTCAGAAGGGTTACCTCCTCATAGACCTTATGACTGTACTATAAACTTATTACCAGGGACTATGCCTCCCAAGGGAGGAGTCTATGCCTTGTCCCCCCAAGAAAATCTTTGTTTGGAGGAATATATTAAGGATGCTCTCAGAAAGGGTCATATCCGTAGGTCCTCCTCACCAGCCGGGGCTGGATTCTTCTTTGTCTCTAAAAAAGAAGGAGACCTACGCCCTTGTATTGATTATAGGGGTTTGAATAGGATTACCATAAAAAATGCCTACCCTATTCCCCTTATATCAGAGCTATTCGACAGATTAAAGGGAGCTCGAGTCTTTACCAAGCTCGATCTCCGAAGTGCCTACAATCTAGTCAGAATTAAGGACGGTCACGAATGGAAGACCGCATTTAACACCAGAATGGGACATTACGAATACCTGGTTATGCCGTTTGGATTATGTAACGCTCCAGCGGTATTCCAGGATTTTATCAACGATGTCCTAAGAGAGTACCTTCACATGTTCGTTCTAGTGTATTTGGACGACATTCTCATCTATTCCCCAGACCTAGAGACACATCACGAACATGTGAGAATTGTACTGAAAACCCTGTTACAGAACGGCCTTTACTGTAAACTGGAGAAATGCCAGTTTGACCAAACGGAGATACAATTCCTTGGATACGTTATATCTCCGTCTGGTTTCCAGATGGATCCTCGTAAACTGGAGGCAGTCTTACAGTGGCCATTACCCAAGGGCCTTAAAGCTACTCAACGCTTTATAGGTTTTGCGAATTACTACCGCAAATTCATAAGGGGATTTTCCTCCGTGATTTCCCCTATAACCAATTTAACAAAAAAAGGAGCAAATTGTATATCTTGGCCCAAAGAAGCAAGAGAGGCATTTGAACGATTAAAATCTTTATTTTCCTCAGCACCTGTCCTGACCCATCCTGATCCATCCAAACCATTTATCCTAGAGGTGGATGCATCAGAGACAGGAGTTGGAGCCATTCTGTCTCAAAGAGAGAGTCCTGATACGCCTTTACATCCCTGTGGATTTTACTCTCGCAAACTCACACCTGCAGAGAGGAATTACGACATAGGGAATAGGGAACTTTTGGCCATTGTACTTGCCCTTAAGGAATGGAGGCATCTCTTGGAAGGTTCCAAAGAGCCACTTTTGATCTTTACTGATCATAAGAATTTGGCTTATATTGGGGACGCTAAGAGACTGTCCTCTCGTCAGGCTAGGTGGTCATTGTTCCTCTCCCGATTCAATTTCGTAATTACATACAGACCTGGTACTAAAAACACCAAGGCAGATGCACTTTCTCGGCAGTTTGAGACAGATGAAGTTCCGGAACAGGTGATATATCCTATTGTACCTCCTGAATGCCTCATTGCCACTACAGTTTCCGAAGTGTCTTCTCCACTCTTCTGTGCCATAATAGCAGATCAAACTCAGGCACCTGTGGGAAAACCTCCGGACAAACTGTATGTGTCACCTCAGTTTCAAAAGAAGGTACTAGATTTGTTCCATGACAGCCTCACAGCGGGCCATCCTGGAGTCCATAAAACTCTCTCTGCCATCTCCAGGAGATTTTGGTGGCCTGCTCTTAGAAACGATGTCAAAGATTATGTTGGGGCATGTCAAATATGTGCTGTTTCTAAAGTTCCTCCCAGGTCGCCTCCTGGACTATTACAACCACTGCCCATACCTAGTGCTCCATGGACCCACTTGGCCATGGATTTCATTGTGGATCTACCCAGTTCAAACGGGTTTAATACAGTCCTTATGGTCATTGATAGATTCACGAAGATGGCACATTTCGTCCCACTTAAAAAATTACCATCTGCTCAAGATCTAGTTCAAATATTCTTGAGAGAGATCTTTCGGTTGCACGGTGTACCCAAAAGCATAGTATCTGACAGAGGTACCCAGTTTGTTTCTAGGTTTTGGCGTTCCTTTTGCAAACAATTGGGCATCGAACTCTCCTTTTCGTCAGCATATCACCCTCAAACAAATGGAGCAGCAGAGAGGGCGAATCAGTCTTTAGAAGCCTATTTACGTTGCTTTATAAATGCCAATCAATCTAACTGGTACGAGCTCTTACCCATGGCTGAGTTCGCCAGAAACAACGCCACTCATGAATCTTCTAATCACAGTCCATTCTTTGTTAATCAGGGTTATAACCCCACTGTTTTTCCTTCTGCATTCTCAGACACAGAAATCCCCGCTTTGAACACCCGTTTAGATTCGATTCATGATACTTGGGATTCCGTCCATTCAGCTCTGCAAAAAGCCTCATTACGAGCGAAGGTCCAAGCTGACAAGAAACGGGGCGCTAATCCTGTCTATATTCCAGGTGACAGGGTGTGGCTCTCCACAAGACATATCAAGCTTAAGGTCCCGTCCATGAAATTTGCCCCTCGGTACATTGGTCCCTTTCGAGTTACCCAACGTATTAATCCAGTGACCTATACTTTGGCACTACCGGCTCATATGAGAATAGCGAATACTTTCCATGTGTCTCTGCTCAAGCCCCTTACTTGCAATCGCTACACAAGGGTATCCACTCCTCCTCCGCCCTTGGTAGTGGGTGATCAAGAGGAATACGAAGTCCGTTCTATCATGGACTCCAAATTATCCAGAGGTGTCTTGTCCTATCTCGTTGACTGGAAGGGTTATGGTCCCGAGGAACGTTGTTGGGTTCCTGCTGACCGGGTCCATGCGCCCCGTCTTATCCGGTCATTTCACAACCGCTTTCCTCTTAAGCCGGGTCCTTCCCGCTCGGTGCGCGGTCTTCGAGTGGGGGGTACTGTTGCGGTCACCGGCCCGCCGAGCCTCACGGTCGTGCCCGACCGGCACGACCGCTCCGACTACACGAGCTTACCTGCTCGTCGGCGAGCCGGGAACCGCGCGTGTAGTTCTTCCGGGCATCACGCCCGAATCCAATATGGCGCCGACCACGTGGTCGCGTCTATGGATAGCCCCGCCCCCGAGAATTATACTAACGTGTGCGTGACGTCACGACGTCAACGCACACGTACGTTCTGGGGTCAGAGGTCGCCCTCTGACCAATCATAGCTTAGAGAGGGGTATTTAAACCCCTAATTCACCCTAGTACTTTGCCATGTCGTGGTTTCAGTTTCCTGGTTTCCTGAAAGTGCTAGTTTCGTGTTTCTGATTTCCTGGCATCCTGATCCTTGGCGTTTCCCTGGTTATTCTGATCTCTGGTTTCCCTGACTTGGCTTGTCTTATCGGTATTGAGTATTTTCTGGCTTCCTTGACCTCGGCTTTCCCTTTGACCATTCTCTGTCTCTAGCGTATTAGTCCGGCCATTCTAAGGTCCGGTTTACGCTCTGTCCTGTTATTTTTCCTTTTCTGACTTATGTATATGTTTACATAGATTCTGCGTGCTGGACCACATTACTAGTCGTGACAGCGTGTGAGTCTGTGTGTGGCCGTGGTATGGAGTATAGTTCTGTGTAGTATGCCCGAATGATCTCCTGTATCTTATTGGGGTGTCTGTGAAGGACTCCGCCTTTGTCTCGAATGCGGTCAATGTATGTATCTTGCCTCTTTTATTGAGCATGCGCGCTAGAAGTTTCCCACTCTTGTTCCCATTTACATGGAAGAATGCCCTATTTCGCAGTACTGCTCTATGGTGTTGGGAATGTGGTCAGCTCTCTCCGCAGACTTAGTAACGTCGCCTGGTGTGTGGGGAGTTGAAGTCGTTTGTTGAGGGCATCTAGGTGTTGTATGTCCGCCAGTAGCGAGACCATGCGCGCCTCCCTTTGCTTCTTCAAGAGGGCACCCTTTTGTATGAAATGCCCCCTAATGACACTTTTGTGTGCTTCCCACCGTATGGTGGGGGACGTCTGGGTATCATTGTGTGTGAAGTATTCGTGTAATGTGGTTTCTATTTCCGCCGTCAGTTCTGGCATGGCTAGTAGGGCTTCATTTAACCGCCATTTGGAGATCTTAGGTCTGAATAGGGGGGACTTCAGAGTGACCGTCACCGGTGCATGGTCCGACCATGTCGCGGTGCCCTGGTCAGCCCGAAGTGCCAGCGGTAGGTGGTATTGTGGCATAAAGAGGTAGTCGATGCGGGTGTATGAATTATGCGGATGGGAGTAAAAGGTATAATCCCTTTCATCGGGGTGTAGAGCCCTCCAACAGTCCACTAGCCTTTCCCTCGCCAATAAGGCCCTGATCGCTGTAAGATGTTGGGTGGGGAGAAAGGTAATTGTTTTAACCCCTTCAGCCCAGCGGGAGTCGGGCCCTGAGGACTACATACTACCAGGAAAACGAGTTTGTTTTCCTGGCACTTCAGTGGTCCTTTAAAGAGATGACATGCAAAAAGAAGACATTTAAATGAGTTAGCAAATAAATCGGCTAAAATATCATGGCTATCAATAAAATAGTGGATAAATGTAAAAAAAAAAGCAAACATTGCAATAACTATAAAATATGACTGATGTTTAAAAAGGGAAACTTCATAGCTATAATAAATGGAGATCTATTAGAAATATATACGGTTGTAATCAAAATTATTCAACTCACAATGAAAATCGGATTTGTCAAAATTTACAGACTTTCAGCTGTTTACCGTATTTTTCGCTGTGTAAGACGCACTTTTCCCCCCCTCAAAAGTAAGGGGAAATGTGTGCGGGTCTTATAGAGCGAATGTGTAAGTTTACATATCTGTATTGTAGCGTGGGCCGGCAGAACAGCGTGCACGATACAGGAACTTAAATTTCAGTTTCCGGCCGGAATGAAAAGGAAGTGCGCACTCGAGTATATAACTGATGTAGAGTACATCTTAATAGTTTATAATGTAAATACGTTTTTAACTTATAATAAAATATCAAAATTAGCAATCACTTATGCCATACAGAAATAGGTAACTTAAAAGACAGCTATAGGCACCCAGACCACTTCAGTTCAATGAAGTGGTCTGGGTGCCAGGTCCCCCTAGTTTTAACACTGCAGCTGTAAACAAAGCAGTTTCAGAGAAACTATGTTTACATTGAGGGTGAATCCAGTCTCTAGTGGCTGTCTCCCTGACAGTCACTAGAGGCCGCTTCCGCAATACTCAATGCGAGACACGGTGACGTCCATAGGAAAGCATTGAGTAATGCTTTCCTATGGGTGGTTTGAATGCACGCGTGCGGCTCTAGCAGTGCATGTGCATTCGGAGCGGACATCGACAAGGAGAGTAGAGGTCACCAGCGCAGAGGGAGCACGGCCCTGGATTAAGGTAAGGGGTGAAGGGGTTTTAACCCCTTCAGCCCAGCGGGAGGGGGCCTTACGGGAGGGGGGAGACCTAATAACTCTATAGTGCCAGGAAAACAAGTTTGTTTTCCGGCACTAAAGTGCTCCTTTAAGAGAAAAGATCATCACCCTTCACAAACAAGGAACAGGATATAAAAAGACAGCAAAGGCACTTAATGGTCCTTGAAACACCATTGGAAGGATAGTTTGCAAGTTCAAAGTTGAAGGAACAGTGGTTACGCTACCTGGACGGGGCAGAAAAAGGAAGCTATCGATTGCTGCAACAAGATTTCTGAGAAAGCAGATTGTGAAAAACCCTCGAGTGACTGCTAAAGACCTGGAGCAAGATTTGGCGGCAGCAGGCACTGAGGTTTCAGTGAGCACAGTAAGGTGCTTACTAAACGCAGAAAGTTTCAATGCCAGAACTTCAAGACGTACACCACTGCTGACTGAAAAACACAAGAAACTCTGTACATTTTCACAATAAATCTAATTTTCAATGAGGGTTAAATAATTTACCACTGTACATAGTAAAGTCTTCTGTAAAAAAAAATATATATATATATCTTGACTGAACTGCACTTTAATTTGCACATACATTATTTGCATCTTTACACTTTTTAAAGGGACACTATAGTCACCTGAACAATTTCAGCTTAATGAGGTTGTGCAGGTGAGAACTATAGCTCCCTGCAGCCTTCTGAGAAAATACAGTGTTTACATTGAAAGCTAGGAACACCTCCAGTTGCAGTCACTCAGAGTGAACCAGAGGGACTTCTGAGTTGATGGAGGCATAATATGCCTCCATCCACTCAGATCTGCTGTGCACAAGCATCCTGTGATTCAGTATCTCCTCCCTCTGCATGCAGACACTGAACTTTCCTCATAGAGATTTATTGATTCAATTCATCTCTATGAGGAGATGCTGATTGGCCAGGGCTGTGTTTGAATCACACTGGCTCTGCCCCTGATCTGCCTCCTTGTCAGTCTCAGCCAATTTTATGGGGAAGCACTGTGATTGGATCAGGTTATCACGTCAGCAGACTGCTTGTTTATCCTGAGTCTAACAGCATGCAGATTTACAGCTTCTGGCTTGAATACAGTAAGATTTTTACTATATTTATGGAGGCATGAGGGGCCCAGGGGGGCTAGATGGTGGTGTTAACACTATAGGGTCAGGAATACATGTTTGTGTTCCTTACTCTATAGTGATCATTTTATTGTTATGGTCAGTATAAATCAGCACTGGTGACTATAGTGTCCCTTTAAATATTTTATAACTGGCGATTTCCTCTAAACACTTTTTAGGATAATTTTGGAGCAAGTCATATTTGTTTACAGGTTCACTATAAAACCACATACATTGTCTTGTATACACCTACAGTGCTTGAGCAGCTAACCAAATCTAACATATAAAAAGAGTACATTTAAATAATTGTTTTAAAGCACCTTTACACGTATAACACAATTCCAGTCAATCTGTCTGATACTTTTTAGCCCCGTTTCAGAAATTTAGCTCTTTTTAAAATTTTACCATTTATTACATTCACAAAATAATAAAATATATATATATATATATATATATATATATATATATATAAATAGGGGATAAAAGACATTAACAATTGAAAGGATAATTTATTTCTTAGAGCGACACAATATATCAATGAAGTGGTCTTGGTGCCATGTCCCTTTCGTTTTAACATTGCAATGTAAAATATTACCTTTCTGCAGGAGAGGTAATGTTTACTTTCCAGGGTTTAAATGTCTGTAGCGGCTGTCGCACTGACAGCCACTTATAATAGAGTGAAACTAAGCGATTTCAATGAAATGGTGTCATTGAAACAATCTGATTGGCACAGCGTGCGGTACTGCTGTGCATGCGCACTAGCCTCCCACTGCTTCTCTATGCGATCAAAAATCTTGGAGGCAGGACTTTAGCACAGACACAGGCATGTGAGGGAGAAAAGGTAAGTAACAATTTTGTTTTACTTCTAAACAGTTACCAGTGTACTATAGGCTATAGTGTTCCTTTTTTCTATATAGGAGGGCCTGTATTAGAATATCTGCCACTCTGTGTGTAATGGAAACTTTTGTTTGGGAAGAAAAAAATGCACTTGCTTTTTACACATCAGAAACACCACAATTTAAAACAAGAAAAAAAAAAAAAAAAAAAAGAGACAGGACAAAATTGTTAGGAAGGGCATAATAGGTCATTTGGGCACCGCTGCAGTGGTAAGGAAGACATTAAAGGGACTCTCCAGTGCCAGGAAAATAAACCCCCTCCCTCCCGCTTCAACCCCTTCAGCTACTTACCTGAATCCAGCGCCAATGTCCTTCGGTGCTGGGTCAGGCTCCGCCCACGCTCCTCCCCCGCTGTCAGATGGAGACTTAAAGTGCATGTACGGCAATGACCGCATGCACGCGCATTAGACCTCCCCATAGGAAAGCTTTAATCAATGCTTTCCTATGGGGAAAATCTGACGCTGGAGGTCTGTTAGACAGCCACAGAGGGCAGACTTAGAGCTGCAATGTAAACATTACAGTTCTCTGGAACTGCAATGTTTTACATAGCAGCACTAAGTGCAATAGGGGCGCTGCACCCAGACTACTTTAATTAGCTGAACTGGTTTGGATGCCTGGAGTATCCCTTTAAGACATTCTCACTCTTTAAGATGATGCAGTGTAATTGTTGCATGACGAAACACTCCACAGTGGTTATAATCACCTTTTGGGAGAATGGTTCAGCAGTTACATCTTAGCACCAATCGTCAACCATCGTGCTCATGCCACTCACACAACACTAGGTTGAAATGGATATGAGGACTCTACAGAAGAACATTCTGGCTGCAGAATTAACAGCTCCAAGCGGTTGTCTTAGAGCTACAGTAACTTTTTTGTGATGGTGTTTAGAGTGACACTTAAATTGTAAAACAGCTGCTGACCTTTGTTTCAGCGTTACTCATAAAAGTCACATGTTTTTACTGTTTAAGGGCATGCGTTGAAGAAATCGGTATATGCAAAAGGCTTTTATACATGTCTACACAAAGCTCAGCCATGATCTTGGAAAATGTCCCAGTTTCTTGGTTAATGTAATTAAGGTGAAATAATTAGCAAATAAAATAACGTGATGTAAGTAGAAATAATGTCCTCAGTATTTAGCTTGGATTTGCATTAAATATAGCAGCAGATGCAATTTCTAAAACGTTCTGAGATTCCCTGCATTCAAGCATACATGGTAAAAAATGTGGAACTGATGAGGATTCGCACAAAGTATCTCGGGATGGCAGCTATAGCTGACCAGGAGTGCAATGGGCTTAAGTTTATTTTCTACTTACATCCTCTGTACACCTCACATAGGAAACAATTCTATAGTGCTTAACGGGGTTAGTAAAAGCAAATATCACCACCGAGTCAAATGTATATATAGCTCTAATGGTCGTTACTCACTGTGTGCAGCACGCTCTACAGGCGCTGAATGTTCCTCATAGAGATGCATTGATTCAATGTATCTCTATGAGGAGATGCTGATTGGCCAAGCACGGCATTGTGCTGCAAATGCACATTAGCCTCGAAATGCTATGGGAAAGAATTGGATTGGCCGGGATTGTTAATTCCGATCTCAGCCAAGAAGGTAGAGCAGGAGTGAAACCAGTCGCAAGAAGACCCGCGCGATGCTGGAAAAAAAAAAAGGTACTTTTTAACCCTTTTTATAGGGGGCGAGCGTCTGAACAGGAATTTCAACATTATAGTGTTAGGAATACACATTTGTCCCTACACTATAGTGTCCCTTTATACTGGGTATTTTGAGTCTTTGCATTTGGCATTACATAAGCAATTTCTGTTGAATGTAGTGGAAGAATTTATTTTAATTTAACAAAAAACAAACATGTGACATATAATGGTGAATATCCCGGGCCTTTTACTACTTCAAAGACCCCAAGTATGAATTCTGTTTCATCAACAGAGTACAGAAACATCCTATATGTACACCTTTGCCAGACTTTTAGGGAACTTATTGGAGACATAAGCTCATTTTGACGTATTTGCTTGCTTCCCAGAGGAGCTTTTTGGTGAAGAGACATCTAAGTCACCATACAGATCAGCAAAAAAAAAAAAAGTAAACAAATAAATATAAAAGGCAACGGGGGCAGGATTGGGGGCACACCCAGAATATGCATTTCCCAGCAATGGTGCTACTGTAGAGACCAAAATGTATGCAAAATACAGATTAATGAATAGCACCTTAGTCTGTATTTTGTATAAATTGTGGTTTCTACAGCAGCACCATTATTGAAAATGCATGTTCCAGATACCACACAGACTAGCGTCTAACTTTGACACTATTTCTAACCGTTCCACTTACTACCTTTAACATACAGTTTAGCACTTTGGGCGCCTGGCTGACTAACAACATTGCCTGGGATGGAAATTTAACTGTGATGCTCTGAACCCCCCCCCCCCCCCTGTCTGCAGTGGTCTTTGGTGCTGTTTAAATGCAACAGCTTAACATAAAAGTGGCATATCCCGCCCTCTGCCTTCTGTTCAAAGTAATCCTAAGTAAATAAATAAAAGTAGCAGAATGTCAATGAGATCCACAATTCCTACACTGCAGTTCCGTGATGTGTAAGCTTTCAAAACACAGTAGCTGTCTGAGCTGAGCCTTGTGAGAAACATGGTGCACAGTACCTACAGTACCAAAGGTTAGCCTTGTCCCTTTCATCTAGAGCTTTCAACACTGCTCTCAATGGTAGCAGATAATAGCAACTACTGAGACTGTCAGTCTGTAATATTAGATGAAAAATGGCTAACCATGCACAGTTTGAAAATATATCTATAGAAAATGGTGACAATATGAACTTAAACAACTGTTATGCATATATGGTTACAAAGCAAAAACAACTAAAAAAAAAAGTCCAGCAACAGCTCTGATATGGTGTACTTCTCATTCTTTCAGATTGAACTCAAGGTGGACCTTCATTTTATAAACTAAACCACTGCCAGAAAACAAAACAGCAATGTAATGCTCTAATTGTCCTCTTCAAAGAAAAAGGTATTTATTTTAGTCTCAGTTCTCTTTTTCAGCTGGCCAGAAAAGCCATTCTTTTGGCTACATTGTCTGCACCATATTTTTGCACCAGTCTTTCCACAAAAGTTGGATCGTCCTTCTTAAGGTCCAAATCATCCTTTCGTACCCAAATAGGATACCCATCAGGTCGAGTCCCTGTCTGCAGGAAATACTTAGTGGAAAGAACTTCACCATTGTTCTTAATAAGGGCCTGAGTGACATCACATAGGGTAAGCTTGAACTCTGACATCATATCATGTAGGGCCTTCTGAAGACTCTCACCCTGAGAAAGATCAGGACTTGAAGAGACCTCATCCACCTGTGTAAGACTATCAGGGCTTATCGAGTCATTCTCCATCACAAATTCCTTTAGTCCCAGGCTCTGTTTTAAGGCAACTTTGTGCTCATCTTCAACCTACACAAGAGAAAAAAAAAAGTGTGACCTTTTGATAATTAAAATAGACCCCTAAACACAAAGCAAACATAAGTGAGAAATAAATGCTCTGCAAACTATCATCTGAATATGAATTATCAAACATGGTCACCAGGTGGTGTCCTGACCTCATCCCTAAATAAAGAATAGTTACCAGTTGACAAGGAAATTGCACTTTTTGGAGAGACATTTCTAATTAGTTTTCCAGTTACCCAGATACTCAAAACACAAGAAGTGGTAAAACATATTGGACTGCCAAGCAATATAAACATATTTAAGAAGCAACTACTTTATATGGCAAAAATTAATGCCCAGCAAGGTGAGGTTTAAATTTTTTTTAAAAATTTAAAATAGGCTAATCCAATAATAAGAGGCAAATATTAATCTATCAATTGTATCTAGACATTCTGCTAGCTGGTCAACGAATAAAGAAATTATTAGATATTTAAAGTCAAGTAAACATGGCAGATCTGGCTACAAAAGAGCATGCCCACGATCAAGCACCTTCTTTGATCCACTGCGACAGATTACAGATAATAGAGTGTGTAGTTCTGGATTATTTTAGCTATTATGTCCAGATTCCAAAATCTGCCTTAGATCTTTTACTATGCTTGCAAATTTCTATATTTACAGAAAAAAATGGTTAGCAAAGAAAAAGAAAGTGTTCCTTCATTTCAAGCAAATAATACAATAAATAAAATAACCCCAAGTTTAGAAATGGATATAGACAGCGCTGTTAACCAATTCCTTACCTCAAATTCCATGTTTGCAATCTCAAATATGTGTAGTTCTTCTGAATCCCCATTAGAAGTTACATCAGCATTTTTGTTGATCATAACCAATTCATTGCTGCCCCCTAAAGACAATGCAAATAAGGACATATAGAAAAATTACATTTCAAAAATTGCAATTAAAAAAAATCTCATAAACCTAGGAACTGACAAAACTTTAAATTTCACATTGCATGAACATAATTTCCTTAACCCCTTAAGGACACATGACATGTGTGACATGTCAAGATTCCATTTTATTCCAGAAGTTTGGTCCTTAAGGGGTTAAAGAGAAATGTAAAGAGATGTTTGTACACAGCTCCATAGTGATATAGACAAAAACAAAAAAAACAAGTGTATTATCCAATACAGAAGTGAAATTTCCTAAAAGTAAATAAAGTGCTGGTGCTACAATCACCTTAGTGGGCCACAATAACCACTAAACAGATAGAAGTGATTGGTTAACAGAAAGAATGGTGAGAACACTCAAAGAGATTAAAATAATATTACCCAAAATGTAGTAAATCTCTGAAATTAAATTAAACAGAAAACAAAAATGGTCTGAAACCTTCATTTTTCCCTGAAGAAGTCCTGTCCAGGACGAAACGCAGAGGGCGGAGGGACCAAGGCAGCACCCTTATTTTATTAATTTGTGTATGAATTTTTTATTTTTTTTTGTAAATTTCTTTATTATGCATGTGTTCAAGATTACAGCTGTACAACATTACCATGTGTTACCATCATATAATATAACACGCGAGGTGCAAACAATAAACATATTTTGTGTATGAATTTATTGTGTATTAGTCAATTTTTTGTTTTATTTTACCTGGCTTTTTTTCAAATACTTGCCACGGAAAGAAAGGACGTCGGCACTGTGAATACCTGAGTGTTTGATACGCTGGTTTTTTATCGTTATCCTAATATTGTAACCCCCTGAACCTGCGTTCCTGGTGGCACATCAGATCAAACTTTGGGAAGAACCCAGCTAAAGTCCAAGCAGTGATTTGCTCAAGGCGTGCAGTCCGAGCCAGCTTTATAAGTGGCTCCACGTATGTGAGTGAGACTAACACATTCTTTCTGTTAACCAATCAAGTGTATTACCGTCCGTTCACACATTTTGATTACTGATGTTGATCTAAAAGGTCGATAGCCCAATTAATAAAATAATGGACTACAAAAAATGTCAGTCAGATTTCCATTAGACCAATAATAATAATAATAATCAGACTTTTAGTTCCCTTTTGTTTGCGTTTCTTTACATTAGGGAAAAGGGATAAAAAAGGTCAAATAAAGATTACTTACCTCGTTCCCAGCGCCTAAACTGCTGCAGATATTCGCTCTGACTTTGAATATTTCCTCTGATCCATTTGTTCTCATAGACAAGCAATATCTATGAGAAACACACATGCGCAGCCTAACTTCACACTCCTCCAATCACATTCTGCCAACAGCAGCATTTGATTCCCAGACAGAGTTTTACCTAATCTTGAGAAGGAAGCACATCTAGTGGCCATCAGGAAGACAGTTACTAGAGGTGGATTTAAACCTGCAATGTAAACAATGCAGTTTAATAAAAAAAAAAAAAAAAGGACACACACGTTTTACATTGCATGGTTAAAATATAACAGGAGGGGGGGCGGAGCCTGCTAGCACACGGCACCAGATGCCATTTTCCATCTCTCCCGAACCGGCAACTTAATCCAGGCAAAATCTGCGAAACGGGCACCCATCCAGCCCTACAACCCACATAATCGGAACCAGCAAGGCAAGAGGCACCAGCAGATGCCTTTTTTGCAGCCCCACAAGCTCCCCAAACGGAAACGCAAAACCGGGGCCTACACCTCGCCAGTGATCCGGGACCTGGAGGAATTTCTGTTCTGGCCGCGAGCAGAGAGGGTAGGACCTCCATCACCCCCCTCACCCACTGAAACGCCGGCGCTCATACCTGCAATGGGACGCAGATCCCAAAAACCAGCACCTGGTGGAGGGGATATCGGCGCGCTGCTGCAACGCCCGGCGCCGCCACGCTCCGCTCCCATGACTGCGGGCGGAGAACAGGAGCCAGCTCACGCTCCCCACCAGGAGCGGAGGGGACAGGAGACCCCCCCAGGCCACACGGCCAGCACAGGTACAGCAGCCTGACTCCCCTGAAGATGCAGCTCCAGCCACTAAGGGGGACCTCAAACTCCTGCTTGCTGACATCCACAAGCTTTTAGCAGCTGACACTGCCCTCCTCAAGACAGAGGTACAACTGGTTACAGATAGGGTAACTACTACAGAGCAAGAACTAGGGGAGGTTAAAACACACCTGACAACACTAGATGAACAGGTTCTAACTATACAGCATCACCAAAAACTTGTGGCACTTAAAATGGCGACCATAGAAGACAGACAAAGGAGAATGCACATCAAAATCAGGGGAATTCCAAATGCAATCACTGCAGAAGAACTGCCTCACTACGTAAGGCGTCTTCTAGCCAGCATACTCCCCCACGCAGCTGCAAAGAAAATCGCCATAGACGGCATCTACCGGCTCCCGACCTACACTCATCTGAAAACACCGGCAGCACGAGACGTCATCTTAAGGTGCGTCACAGTTCAGGACAAGCTTCATATTATGGCAGCGCTTAAAGACCGAACGCCACTGCCCTTCGAAGGCACAGAGCTAACCTTCTATCAGGACTTATCTAGGGCCACACTACTGTGGCGCAAATCATACGGTCCAACAGCAACACAGCTACGTGCCGCAGGCATAGCCTACAAGTGGGGAGCAGGAGGGTCTATGGAAGTCACCCGTGCAGGGACAACTCACGTCCTCTCATCGCCTGAGGAAGCCTCCAAATTTTTGAAAACCCTCGGCTTGCAGCACCAGACCCCAAAACACCAAGGAGACCGCATGGAACGCATGACTGCCTCCCCTGATACCCCGGGAACAAGTGAACTGGGGGCACTGGGCACATGAACACTAACCGGTTGATAAAACACTAGATTTAATTAAGATGGGCTAATATTTCACTCCATCCCCGTCCCAATGGAGGAAAAGACTCCAATATTACACTATTACCACTGTCTCATGTTTTATTATGCCTTTTATTTTAAGTTACTATATCGTTACCTGTAGGACGGATTACTCCACTGACGCTACTTGAGTTATACTACCACTAAGACTGGTTGCCTTAAAAACACCCAACTGGACACATAGTCCAAACAAGCATAAACCCCCCCCATGGTTAGGGGTTTCTTGTCCCTATGCCGAGGCAGATCGCACCACCACGACATTATCCAAAGCCCTAACACGCTAGAACCTATCATATTTCTTACACTGCTGACAGAAGCTACTGTAGGGCCTGTAAACCACACAGACTGCCCAGCATGCAAGCCGTACCACAAATAGCTAGTCCCATAGTAGACTACAACGTATCACACAGACTGCTTAACCGACTACCACACACAGCTAGACCAACTCCACTGTGACTAATTTTCACTGTTACCCATTCCTGTTACGCCTTATCTGAAAATGTGCTTTTAACCTTATGCCATGTTTTATCTCATTTAACATTACATGTATACATATATATAAGCTTGTTACTACTGAAATGGCAGCAAAGTGCTTGTTTGAAAACCTACGCACAACAAAATAAAGAATTAAAAAAAAAATAATAATAATATATAAACAGGACCACAGCATCCAGACCACTAAAAGGACCACTATAGTGCCAGGAAAACAAACTTGTTTACCTGGCACTATAGGGTCTTTGGGTCCCCCCCACCTTCAGGGTCCCATTCCCGCTGGGCTGAAGGGGGAGGAAGAGGTTAAATTCGTACCTTTCTCCAGCGCCAGACTCCCTCGGCGCTGGGTACTCCCTCTTCCAACTCCCTCTTCCGACGTCATCCGTCAAATGCGCAGCAAGAGCCGCGCGCGCATTCAATCAGTCCATAGGAAAGCATTGAGAAAATCACAGTGAGAAGCGCCTCTAGCGGCTGTCAATGAAACAGCCACTAGAGGCTGGATTAACCCTAATGCTGCAGGGTTAACCCTAGATGGACCTGGCACCCAGATCACTTCATTGAGCTGAAGTGGTCTGGGTGCCTATAGTGATCCTTTAATTGAAATTGTAAAGTACTCCGTTACAGCGGCACTGTCACTCGCCCTACAAAAATTTGTATTTTATAAAGAAAGAAACTGTATGAAATACTCATAATGACTGTGTGGTTATTGAAGGGTTAAAATGACAGGACCACTGTCCGGTCATTGAGATGACGTGGTCAGAGTGACAATAGTGCTATTTTATAGTGACAATGCCAGCCCCCCTGCAAAATGGGAATTTCAGAAAGATAGAACCTTAATGACTGTGCTGGAATTTCACTAAAATCCTGAAACCTGCCCATGCCTCACACTTTTTGACATGGAGCAGAGCTACCCCTCACAAGATCATCCATAGACCTTTCTGCAGTACTCTCGCGCATGCACGACTGTACAGTAGTGATGTTGACTCCTGGCAGCTGAAGTGCCAGGTGTAGAAGAGGTCCGGTCTTAAGAGGATGGCAGCGCCCACAAGGGACAGATTCAGGTAAGTGGAACTCACCTTTGCCTGCCATCCGGCCACCAGAACCCCACTGGCGATGTCACCGTCAGGAGTTTTTGCAAATTATGCAAAGTCCCCAGACGGTGACAGTGCCGCTTTGATGAACAAGTTACAAGAGAGGGTAATGCATGTATTTGTATAATATGTCCCCTCAGAGATGGTTAGAACCTTCGGGATTACTTTCTTCCGAATTAAAATCTTCACTTTCTGTTATTAATTTTGTAGCGCTCCTCTGCAAGTTGGGAGTCTTATCACTGATTTATAAAAATAAATATTATTGTTCTGTGGACACCCCTTCCCCCCTTTATATTTGTTTTAATACCTTACTGGCCTTAGCACCAGCAGCAAAAAACTGCACATTATTGTCTAGTCTGTGGGCTAGAATTATTCCCAAGCATTTTGCTAATAATATTTGGTGCAAGTTGCATAATCACTTAAGGAACACATGACAGTCTATGCCAGGGGTCCTCAAACTACGGCCCGCGGGCCAAGTCCAGACCGCCAGGGTCCTGAACCGAGCCCAAGCATTTAGGGCGACCGGGCCTCTTTAAAAAAATTGCAGCCGCAAAGTAGTGCTGGGTGGAAGTGATGGCCAGTCACTTCCTCCCAGCTCCCTCCACGCAGGAGGGAAGAAAGACAGGCCGCGAGGACCGAAGAGCCACGCCGACTCCCATCAGCCACCCTCCTGCAAAAAAAAGAAAAATTAGCTGTGTGTGTGTATATATATATATATGTCTGTATATCAGTATGTGTCTATCTGTATGTATGTCAGTATGTATGTATGGATTTGTGTGTGTGTGTGTATGTATGTGTCTATCTGTATGTCTGTCTGTCTATGTGTATGTATTTCAATATGTCAGTATGTATGTCTGTGTGTGTGTATGTGTGTCTGTCAGTATGTGTCTATCTGTGTGTATGTATTTCAGTATGTCTGTGTCTGTATGTCAGTATGTATTTCAGTATGTATGTAGGGCTCTGTGTGTGTGTGTGTGTGTCTGTCTGTGTATGTATGTGTGTCTTTATGCGTGTTTGTGTCTGTATGTATGTATGTATGTTAGTATGTGTGTCTGTATATGTTTATGTGTCTGTCTCAGTATGTATAGGAATTCGTTAAAAAAAATTTCAAACTATAGTCCGGCACCCAACCTGCTGGTACCACAGAACTCCTGATTTATCAGTGGATGCCTGAGGTTCTCTTATTTCAGCTGGGGCCACAATTAGTATCCCCAGACTGACAGATGAGCTAAGAGTGCCCACATTAAAGGGAGTTAACTCCACCTCTAGTAGCCGACTACCAGACAGCCACTAGAGGAACTTCCGGATCGATAGGCGACTTTTGGTCGCCTAACAGATGCTGGATGTCCTCACACTACGTATGAGGATGTCCAGCGTCACGGGGGAAGTCCTAATTTGAGCGCGGCCATTGCCAAGCATGCGCATTAGGTCTCCCCTGCCGGCTGACGGCGGCGGTGGAAGAGCGGAGGTGGAGTCCGAGCCAGCGCCGACAGACATCAGCACTGGACTCAGGTAAGTGACAGAAGAGGTTTTTAAGTTGTAGATCTCTTGTCTGCAGCATTTCAAAGCCCTCCCCTTTTTCTCTAACAAAATCTGTGAGTCTTTGCTGGGGAATACTCAAATCAGAGTATTTAAAACTAAAGCCCCCTATAGTGGTTATGCTTATTTTTTTTTAGAAATAGGTTGTCCAGGCACCTGTACCACATTTCGTCTTTTCCTGTAGCAGGAATGTGTAATTTGTATAGCTGCTGCCTGGGACATGCGAGTTCTGGGCGCTGGGCATTCAGGTGTTTTGCTCTGTATCCGTGCTTTACGCAAGCGGCAATGCTGATATAGAGGAGGACTATAGCTGTCAGGGGTGGAGAAAATAGTGTCAAGAAATTATGGTTTGATCAAAGGAGAGATTGGGGGCACACCCGAAAGATGCATTATGCATGAAAGGTGCTGCCGCAGTGACCAAAATTCATACAGAAAAACTAGTTACGGCGCACTCAGACATGTAAAAATTCACAACTAAGAAGGCTACTCTAAAACGCCTATCTAAGAGAATAAATATGGGGATTTAGTTCCACCATATGGCCATAGAGGTGGCCACAGGTGTGTATAAATAGGAGGAGTTTTATAGTCATGTCACTTTTATTATTTTCTTCATGCAGCACAGATATTATCTGCAAATGTGAGTATACTCATTCAAGCACCAACACTTTAATTGTTTAGTTGTTACACTGTTTTTAATTGCTTTTATCACTCTTTATTGTATACTCACTTTGCTCTTACAAAGAAATTAATTTAATACACTGTTGCTTATGTTTAGCACTAGTACTATTTAATTTATCTCCCACATTTTTGTTATTAGCGTAGGACCCACTGATATTGGGGTACTTTGAAGCAGTAGTGGGCTTAACATCATATGGCCATATGGTGGAACTAAATCCCCATATTTATTCTCTTAGATAGGCGTTTTAGAGTAGCCTTCTTAGTTGTGAATTTTTACATGTCTGAGTGCGCCGTAACTAGTTTTTCTGTAAGAAATTATGGTTTGTCATATCTCCCCAACCCACTGCCTTACGCATATTAATTCAGCCGCTCTCTGCTAACCTGAGAGTGAGGTGAGAAAATGGCACAGAGTGGAATGGGCTATAGCTGAAAGATGGCATGACTGTTTATAAGGAGAGTATGGAGGATATTTTGGAACATAACAGGCAGTGGAGTAATGGAAAGAGAAGGAACAGGGGTTTAGTTGGTGGGAGACTAAAAGCTTTTTGTCTAATAGCAAGGAAGACAGAGGTTGGCATAAAACTGGGGTGAAAAGGCAAATGCTATAAAAGACGTGACAAGTATGGCATAGGTTATAACTGGACATGACACTAAGGGCAGAGGCTGGTATGGACATAGGTTAGTGGGCATAGGTTCATATGGGACAATGCACATTACATACAGTTGACACAGCCAGCGTACACATACTATATGCCAGCAAAAACACCAACACACACACACAGCAAGCAAACCAACACACATATTACAAGAAGCACAAACACAACTGTCGAAAATTTGATTTTTTGCATAGGGTATATAAACACATGCTGCCAGTATTGTTTAGATTGCACCTGAGCTAGACCTATATGGTTGAAATATAGGCTTTGTATTTTTTTATTTTTTTTAATATAAATATATTGAAATAAAAGTGTGTTGGCTACTACTACCACTGAGTTCCTGCTTCTTCTGGATATTATGTCCTTCTACAAAGATTCCAATTATCCCAATGGTGGATAAAAGGCAACTACAGGGGGTGGGGCCTGAAAGCAAACCAAAACAGCCGCATGGTGCAGACGATCCTTAGGACAATCCTAATATTCAGCCCAAAACTGGACTGTTCTTTTTTTCAGGCAAAATCTTGCTTTACACCCTGGGGAACATCCTGCCGACAGCTTGCTACCTTTCTACATTAATTATGTGGATAGAGCCACTGATCAGCTCCTTTGCAGCCTGTAGTCACGATCAAGGGGGGAGGCAGCCAATCGCCGTCCTTGCCTGGTTCCTCCCCCCCACCCCCATGGACCAGTAGGGGATATCCAAGTCCCCAATGGAGTATTTGAGTGATCATCCCCTCAAAACATAAAGCTTACCAGTGCTGACCCTGCCAGGGCATACAACCATTGTACACCACCCCACTGTCACCAACATACATGATGTATTATCACATATGCAAGAAATTCTTGAAGAGGGTCCGGGCTCGAGGACTTGCCTCTGCTCCTACAGGCCTCATCACGGCGCACCGTAGCCATCCTGCTGTTCGAAGCCTTATGTCAGGGCATCCCCAGGCTGGCGTTACAAAGGAGAAATAGTAAGAGACCACTGTGTTAAGTGCAGATCAGAGTGGAGCCATGGGACTGCTACGAGTTGTGGCCGAAAGCTGGGATGTTATCATGGAGAAGATCGAGCTGGACGGTCTGGAGGCTTGGTCTAAGAGGAGAAGTCTCATCGGAGTGGCTGACAGTGATAGGAGCTGGGAATCTCCATCTCTGGGCATTGGATGAGTGGCCCACAAGCTTTACCTGCAGCTTTGCAGTTTTATCACAGAACTCACTGTACACAATGCTATATATGATAATGATCTGTTTTGTTTGCTTGTTTTATCTCTTGTTTCTGTGCCCTAACTGACCACCTGCAGCAGTTCAATGTAGTAGTACCCAGTGGTATGAACCACTTGCTCCTATCCATAGTTCTTTACTAAGACATTTTTCATCCCTTACCTGTCTGACATGATTGAGCCATGTTCCTGATGTCTTTAACCCCTTAATGACCAAACCTCTGGAATAAAAGGGAATCATGACATGTCACACATGTCATGTGTCCTTAAGGGGTTAAAGGGACACTATAGTCACCAAGACCACTTCAGCTCAATGAAGTGGTCTGGGTGCCAGGTCCCTCAGGTTTTAACCCTGCAGATGCAAACATAGCAGTTTCAGAGAAACTGCTATGTTTATATTGCAGGGTTAAGCCAGCCTCTAGTGTCTGTCTTCCGGACAGCCACTAGTGGCGCATCTGCGATGCTGGAGGCATATTATGCCTCCATCACGGGGAGCGTCCATGGGAAAGCATTGAAAAATGCTTTCCTATTGACAGCTTGACTGCGTGCGCGGCACTTGCACATTCGGCTCCGCTGACGTCGGCAGAGGGAGCTGACATCTGCCAAAGATTGCATTTTTTTATTCCTCTCCCTTTTCCCTTGCTGATTCCTTTTATATGCACTGGGATGCCTGAGAGTGTTAATGTTGGGTCTGATAATTGCTTAGGGGCAGCAGTACTTACAACACATTTTTGAGTATGTTATTTACTTTTTTTTTTTTGTAAAGGCGGCTCCTTACAATTTTAAACAAACACTTTACTATACTGAGCAAAGGAGGGATAAAAATATAAAAGAAACCAAGGGGAAATACTTCCTCTTGGATAAATAGGAAGGAAAAGTTATGGTCTAAAGAAAGGGGGTATATCCACTAAACAACTGGTGAAACAACCCACACCTTAGGTTGAATAGATAGGCAGTAAAAAAGAAAAAGCAAGGAGCAAACAATCTAATTGCTTAAACCAGGAGTGGATACCAACACCCAAAGAATAAAAAAAAAGAAAAAAAATAGATAGTTTTCTCCTTGCTTTTTCTTTTTTACTGAGCAAAGGAGGAAAGAATTTAAATACCTAATCTGGCTTAATTTGCTGCCTAATTTGAATACTCTAAAAAGCCTGAACGGATCCTTCTTTTCTTGTTTTTTGCTTGGAAATCATTTGAACCCCCTCTTGTTTTTAAACCAGAATAGTGGGTGAATGAATTTAATTGCAACCTGTGCTCACATTCGAATCAACTAATCTAAATTTGGAAGTTGACAATCTGCAAAATCACACCTTATTACATCTGCCAAGTTGATAGATGACCGATGAAGTTAAACCTGATTTATCACACGATTACCCTTAACGAGTGGTGGATTTTAAAGTAGCTCAAACAAGATATATATATATATATATATATATACACACACACAACTAGTGGAGTGATTATCTAACTCTCATACAGCAGCAGTGAGTAAGCATTTGTGTTTATAACGGAATTGGAGAATTTTTCCAGTTCAGCTATTTTTGACTCAATTTTTTAAATTTAGATTTAATTGAGGAAAATTCTGAGTTTAGTTAAATAACCCTGCCAATGTCCAGGTCTAAGCATGGTACTCAATTTTTTTTTCAATTTGAAATGAATCTTTGTCAGGTTGAGTAGATTTTCATTGCAGAAAAGCAGATTGAGCTACCGCTTGTATCATCGGACAAGAAGATACCACCCTGCTCCCCCTCCCCAATTTCCACACTCCTGTAAAGGGAAAGCATGAGGTATTTGCAGAGTAAAACGTGTCCAATGTAGAACTGTGCTCTTTAGCCAAGAGCACTCAGTAGACACTCTCAGTTACTTCTCTTCCTGTGTAGTCATGCTTGGTTCTGCGGAGCTAACCAGATTCTCTCACACCATGGGCTATGGCTGCAAGAGCAGTCAACAATGGTTAGTTGTCAAGCCGCATTAAAATGGTTTGACTACTTACAGAGGGAGAGCATGAGGGTACTCCTAGCACCATGTGGCGAAACCGACCTCGCCACGTGTCCTTGGAGGGGGCTGCTTGCCCGCCTCTTGCCTTCTGACTATGGCCCTGCAGTTCAAACCTGTTATTTTCCCTGCCAATAGGTTTATTTGTGCCTTTCTGCAGACTGTTAAAGCCATGCTACCCCAGATAGCTATGCCATGGAGCCCAGCCGTATACTGAAAGACTGTATGAAAGACTTTGGCTCCATGGCAATTGAACTGTATGCATGTGATCTTAGTGCCATCCGGTAATAATGTGCGCTCAGGTCTAAGCTATTTGGGGATAGGTAGAATGTGTATGTTCTATGTGATAAATGTAACAGTATGTATTTTTATGTCTTTTATTGTCCTTTGTCTGCCATGTGGCTAATGGAGTTTTGCCTCTGTCCTTGGAGATAATTGGATTACGTCTCAATTATCTCCAGGATAGAAGACACTGTGGAACTGGTTTGGGCAGAAAAGCCATGCTTCATTTGGTCACAAAGGACTTTGATCTATCTTTTGAACCAATGGACTAATTTGGATGATTTTGCCATATGTTTGTATTTGGAGTATGCTGCTTATGAAAATTTGTTTTATGTTTGTGAAATGTATATTTTAGAAGTTATAAATATTGTGTAAAAACTGTATTCCTCTGCCTGTGATAAGGAGATTACCCATTGTGTTCAGTAATCATATCACAGGCAGAGGGGAAGATTTTGTGTAGGAGTGTCTGTGTGTATTGTACGGATTGATTGGTTGTTCTGTAATACCCTGTGGGCTGTACTGTGGTTGTGGATTCGGAATAAAAGAGACTGTATGTGCCAGGACAGTCAGTTCCTGCTTAACCCTCAAAGTGAAGTGTTGTCTCATTCTTGGGGGGGGAATTTGATTGTATGCCGATTGCCAGGAGTGTAAGCTGTTCATAGGGCTTTCCTGTTCGGCTGCTTCCAGTGTTCGTGTGTCTCTTGTTCGAGAGTTGGTGAATTCGTGCAGTTTGCAGTTTGGGAGATTGGTGATTGCAGTAGCTGCTTGTCTATCTGGAAGGGGATTATCGCCTAAACGGTTTTTAACCTCTGGTGAGCAAAACGGTCCGTTACACACCATAAATCAGAACACAAACACTATCACCTATTTAATAAAAATGATTAGCAGGCAGAGCTTGCTACCACAGTGCAACAACTTCAAAAAGGAACAATGTTACAAAACAACGTGGTGGACTTTGGACCCTGTGGATATCTTTGTTTTTTTGTCAAACAAAATCAATTTCGGAAAATGATATATTGTGATTATGGTGTTTCGAGTGTATTTTTTTAAAACCTGTTAACTAACCTATCAGAGGTGTAGAAGATTGCTGTGCATCTCCATGGTCTGTATTACCTTGGAGACGGCTGACATTAGTTCCCTCTTTTTGACGCAGGGCCTCAGGTGAAGATTCTAGACTGACATTTTCCATGCTTGATTTTTCAGGACTTAAAAAGTCAAATGAACTAAATAATATACTTCTGTTTCTGAAACTATTTTTCCTAAATAACTCCACACTACTGGTAACGTTATTCTGATGGGAACCACTGGATTCAGGCAATATGTAAGAACTCTGGTTTTCCACAAGGTATTTCTTGTAACGGTGCTTCATTGACTGCCAAGTTCTATTTACTACTTTCATCTCTTCCATCTCTTGCCATAAACGTACACCAGACACTGTTCCCCTGGCTGGTACAAAATCCCTTATGTAAGTCAATATGGCCACATCTTCCTGCTCAGTGAAAGGTATCCTCCCAACACGGAAATTACTAAGAGAGCGTGAAGTTACAGTTTTCTGATGATTCCAATTATTTGCTAGATTTTCCACATTTTCTAAAACAGAATTATCACTCTGGTATAACTCATCAAATCTTCTCTTTTTCTCTTCTACATCACTTGTAAGGCTTGTTCCTCTCCGTTTTTTAATGCCATCTTTTCGCCTTATCTTTTTATTACCATCATTCCGCCTTTCAACTCCTTCCTCCTCCTGTTTCTTTTCATGTGTCACATATTCCCCAAGTTCTATCTCCACTGCCTCTTCCTTTACGTGTATCTCACTTCCCTGGACCTTCCCTTCTTTCAGGTGTTCCTCACCTCCACTGGTCCCTTCTCCATTGCCATGTTCCTCAGCTCTCTGATCTTCTACCTCCATTGACTGTTCCTCACCCTCCCTTGAAGATTCCTCACCTATCTGGTCTTCTCCCTCCATTGATTGTTCCTCACCTATCTGGTCTTCTCTATTCTCGGAGTGTCCCTCACCTATCTGGTCTTCTCTATTCTCTGAGTGTCCCTCACCTATCTGGTCTTCTCTATTCTCTGAGTGTCCCTCACCTATCTGGTCTTCTCTATTCTCTGAGTGTCCCTCACCTATCTGGTCTTCTCCCTTCTTTGAGTGTCCCTCACCTCTTTTATCTTCTCCTTCCTCTGCATGTTCATCAGCTCTCAGGTCTTCTACCACTATTGATTGTTCCTCACCTATCTGGTCTTCTCCCTCCATTGAGTGTCCCTCACCCTCCCTTGAAGGTTCCTCACCTTTCTTATCGTCTCCCTCTTTTGAGTGTTCCTCACCTACCTGATCTCCACCTTTCTTCACCTGTTCCTTCTCAACTTGGTTTCCTGCATCCTTCACAAGTTGCTCATGGTTCTGGTCCAGAACATCATTCATATATCCTACTTCATCTTTCTTAAGTGATATTTCACTATCCCTACGACTTTCTCCTTCTTCTTGGCCTATTGCATTCTGCTCAAACCCAATCCCTTCTAGATCCCCTCCTCCATGATTTCCATCCTCTGAGACTAGATTTCCTTGATGGTCCTCTCCATTCTTGTCAGATTCGCTGTCAGTCTGCTTCCCTTTGCCTTTTCCAGTTCGCTTCCTCAACCAATTGTCCTCCTGCCCCAGGCGGTAATGCTCTACCTCCAGCCTTTCGTCACTCTTTACACACTCACCGATGTAATTGGTGGAGATGTACTGGGAACCCTTAGCCTCTCCGGGCTCTGCAAGCAGCATGGCCCCGGGTTCCTGCACCCGGCACATCACTCCACCTCCGTGGGTGATCAGAGGAGACAGCTGCCGCTTCACCGGACCCGGTGTTCTGTCAGAATACTATACCTCGTCAGATTTCTATACCGGAAGTGACGCGGCCGCACCGGATGTGACGGAGCCGCACCGGACCTGACGTTTCGGAGCAGGAGAAGGAGGAGCAGAGCGCCGCGCAGGCGCAGAAGAACAGGTAGGATTATTTTTTATCACGGTAAAGAGATGAGGACGCGTACTGCGCATGCGCGAAGAATACACTGCGCCTGCGCTTGGAGCCACAAGGGGGGGGAGGTAGGGCATCTAATGGGACAGCGCGCGTGCGCACCAGCGGGCAGGGAGATCGATTCTGCCGAATATTCATTCGATCTCCCTGCCCCACACTGCGCACGCGCCACCCAGCCAGGACAGCCTCGGACACCGCGCATGCGCACTGAGGGGGTATAGAAATCTGATGGCCATATCTTCTGCTAAGAAATCTCCTACCCCCGAGTGCGCATGCGCGGTGTCTGCATTCTGACATCTCTCAGGTAAGCCTCGCTCCCAACACTCTCAGCCATCAGGGGGGACTGTGCTGTATGGGGGGTAACTTGCAGTATGGGGGGGGGGTTCTGGACAGTATTGGGGGGGCTGTGCTGTATTGGGGGGGACTGTGCAGTATTGGGGGGGTCTGGACAGTATTGGGGGGGTCTGGACAGTATTGGGGGGAACTTTGCTGTATTGGGGGGGCTGTGCTGTATTGGGGGGGTCTGGACAGTATTGGGGGGGACTGTGCAGTATTGGGGGGGTCTGGACAGTATTGGGGGGGGACTGTGCAGTATTGGGGGGGTCTGGACAGTATTGGGGGGGTCTGGACAGTATTGGGGGGGGCTGTGCTGTATTGGGGGATCTGGACAGTATGGGGGGACTGTGCAGTATTGGGGGGGTCTGGACAGTATTGGGGGGAACTTTGCTGTATTGGGGGGGCTGTGCTGTATTGGGGGGGACTGGACAGTATTGGGGGGGTCTGGACAGTATTGGGGGGGACTGTGCAGTATTGGGGGGGTCTGGACAGTATTGGGGGGGTCTGGACAGTATTGGGGGGGGCTGTGCTGTATTGGGGGGTCTGGACAGTATTGGGGGGGACTGTGCAGTATTGGGGGGGTCTGGACAGTATTGGGGGGAACTTTGCTGTATTGGGGGGGGCTGTGCTGTATTGGGGGGGACTGGACAGTATTGGGGGGGTCTGGACAGTATTGGGGGGGGCTGTGCTGTATTGGGGGGTCTGGACAGTATTGGGGGGTCTGGACAGTATTGGGGGGGACTGTGCAGTATTGGGGGGGTCTGGACAGTATTGGGGGGGACTGTGCAGTATTGGGGGGGTCTGGACAGTATTGGGGGGAACTTTGCTGTATTGGGGGGGGCTGTGCTGTATTGGGGGGGACTGGACAGTATTGGGGGGGTCTGGACAGTATTGGGGGGGACTGTGCAGTATTGGGGGGGTCTGGACAGTATTGGGGGGGTCTGGACAGTATTGGGGGGAACTTTGCTGTATTGGGGGGGACTGTACAGTATTGGGGGGGTCTGGACAGTATTGGGGGGTCTGGACAGTATTGGGGGGTCTGGACAGTATTGGGGGGGTATGTGCAGTATGGGGCGGTCTGTGCTGTATATTGGGGCTGTCTGTGCTGTGTATTAGGGGGCTGTGCGTTAGATGTGGGGGGGTTGTGCGTTAGATGTGGGGGGGGGGGGGGGGGGGCTGTGCTGAGCAGTTTGTGGGGCCTGTGTGTTATATGTGTACAGCCCTGGTTTGACTACAAATCATTTTGTTTCAGAAATCTCAGACGCCATGGCCTGCTTTTTGCTAAGAAAGCCCAGCTATCTAGTCACTCACCAGGGGTGGATGAGAAACTGCACCCCAGCCAGAGGGACTGCCCCACATCTGCAACCAAAACTGTCTGTCACTGAATTCTGTAATCTCCGTGACATTGTGCATTGTGTATGTATGGTACTCCCAATTCTTATATTTAATACGGTGTGTCTCTCACAATCTTTGTGTCTGTCTGCTGTAAATATGTGGCACGCAAGTCTGCATGCACGGTGTCTGTTATGCCATTTTACTCTAACCATTATATTTTTGTGTGTGTCACAACTCTGCCAAGCATGTTCTCCTATGGGGCACGAAGTACATAAAGAGGAATGAAGAAGTCCACGTTTGAGGCTCGCGTCCAGGGTGGATTATTGAAGTGCCATCTGACAAGTGACAAGTTTCTTCTGTTTGCACGGCGACTTCAACATTGTGTACTGTGATCAGAGGTAGGTAACCGTAGGCAGTCCACATGCTGTGAATTACATCTTTGCCAGCATTATGGGAGGTGTAGTCCAAAACATCTGGAATACCGAATGTGTATGAATGAAAAGTATGGTGTGTGTGAATGGTCAGTAACAAGGGTTGAAGCCTTGACGTGGCGTTACTGCTCACATGTGTATTCATGTGCCAATTCAACCTATGTGAGTCACTGTAATACATATAAGGTAACCAAAAGTACTGTGATTGTGGAGAATGAAACGCCTGTATCACCTACACACTGCTTACACTGTGACCTTATCTCCTAAACACGGCTTACACTGTGACCGTATCTGCTATAGACTGCTTACACTGTGACCGTATCCCATAAACACTGCTCATACTGTGACCCTATCGCCTAAACACTGCCCATACTGTGACCGTATCTCCTAAACACTACTCATACTGTGACCGTATCTCCTAAACACTGCTCATACTGTGACCGTATCTCCTAAACACTGCTTACACTTAATTAACAGGTTATCGTTAATTCAAGACAAATTACTGTAAATGTAAAAATTGTTAAGAGTTTTAATCTTTTTAAAAGTTGCAATATACAAAAGTCAAACAATATTTTATTTCCAATTTAACAAAAAAGTGAAAAAGTATGTTATCCATTAATTAATTACATAATAATTGCACATGTGGCCGAATATCAGATATTGTTATTGTCAACCCCCTCTTACTCTGTCACCCCCCCCCCTCTCACTTTGTCACCTCACCTCATCACCCCCTCTCACCCTGTCACCCACCACACTACGTCACCCACTCTCACTCTGTCATCCCTACTTTCATCCTGTCCACCCCATATCTTACTGTCACCTCACCACCCCCTCTCACCCACCACACTAAGTCATCCCCCTCACACTATGTCCCCCCCCTACTGTCACTCACCCTGTCATCCCCCTCTCATTCTGTCATCCCCTCTCACCCTGTCACCTCTCCTCATCCCCCTCTCACTCTGTCATCCCTCCTTCCACCCTGTCACCTCACCAACCCCTCTCACCCACAACACTAAGTCACTCACCCTGTCATCCCCCTCTCATTCTGTCATCCCCTCTCACCCTGTCACCTCTCCTCATCACCCCCATCACACTGTCACCCCCCTCTTACTCTTTCACTCTCACCCCCCCTCACTGTCACATCTATTCTCACACGGGCACCACTCTCCGCACTTTGGCACCTCCCTCCATACACACTGTCAACACTCTGGCACCCTCCTGCTCTTTTACACTCACCCTGCCACCCCCTGAAGGCAATCATTATACACACTGTCATAAGACAGAGCTTTGCCATAAACTCAGTGCCAAAGGCCACAGGCAGTACACAAACATACACTTGCTCAGAGAAACATACATACAGATACAAGGATACTCACTGCCAGACACACACTCAGGTAGACATTGCAACGATGTAAACAGAGACTAGCTCTCTGTATCCAGTGCTGGAAGCTCCCCCATCAATATATTTACAGCTTCTTATACACAAAGTCAACTGCTATTTTTTTTTTTCCTTTTCAATAATGGTGTTCGTGGTGGCCTCATGTATGAGTTTCGACTAAAGCCTCGCCAAGTCTAGAGCCGCCACTGTAGTACAGCCCTTCAATATCCAATAGTCTCTTATGCAGGGACTCCTCAAATGGGTTTGCTCCTTCCCTCTGGAACTGTAAAAATAAAAAATAGTTACAACTCACCAAATCGTAACCAGAAAGCATATTACAATGTACTAATTTTATATTATAACAAACTACAATTTCAATGTTGAGGATTGGAGGCGTAGAATAGAAAGAATGGTAGAGCTTTTTCAATTTTGAATACAAGCATCTCTGTGACCCCTTTTAGTTTGTTAGAAATACCCAACAGTTTAAACATAGCGCAATCTGATAGTAAATGGTTCAAGTATCCACCATCGGCTGCCATTGTTAATACATAGACATTTTAGAGGGCTCTCAGTAAAATTAAAATGGTCAGAAATTTGGCAGGGAACTTTTTTGTAAAATTCAATATTGGTTAAAAAAAGGTTTTTTCCCACCATTTTTTGAAGCTCAGCTTTGGCTCTAACTTAATCATTTCCTGACATTTAGGAGTATTCTGTATAACCTGCTATGTGGGGGGAGAACAAACCGCGTGTAGCTGCAACGCTGCACCTAACCAAATAATTGAACAGGTTTTACATTATGGTAGATCATGTTAAAATGACATTGAATGTGTATTGTCACTTAAAACGTTTTTTGGGAATGATTTAATAATAAACACATTTCTAGCAAGATTGGATCCATGAGGATTTAGAGTATGAATACATATTTATTTGCCTGATAAATATTTCATGCAGTGTGTGATATAACTGACCTTTATACTGGAGTAGGGCAGACGATATTTCCAGTCGAGCATTAGCTACATCTTCTGCAGAGGTCTTCACTGCCTGTATGGTTCTGGTCTGAAGAAACTCCTTGGCAAACTGTAATACATTATTACATTTGTAACGGCAATTCACATGTATGATGAATAGCTTTTACAATGGTACATGAATGTTTACCATCAAGATCAAAACTCCACAGCTGCTGGAATCCTCCTGGTTGCTGTGATGCAAAACATGGATATTCCATTGGGCTACTTCTTCTTCAGGAATATACTTCTCCAAGAACATACTATGAAAAAATAACAAGAAATTACACATAAGTTTTAATTGAACGTTGTGCACATCAGTTTAAGTGAAAAAAACTTTTTCCCAATACACACTCACCTCCAGTTGTGCTGTACTTTGCATACATAATTATGTTCATTTCCTAGTGGGTCCATTAGCACAATAACCTTCTTTGACATGATGACAATCTAAAAGATAATTCGGGAAAACACAACATTTTCTTTATGACATTCATATTATTGGTGTATACAGCAGGTGTGTTCTGCGGTGTCAGAGGGATGTAGGTAAATATCTGTATATGTAACATAATTACATGAATTATAAAAGCACATGATAACGCAAGTAAAGAAAGGTTAATTAACGTAGTCATATAGTAAATACCACTAGAATCCAGTGAGCCCCGAAGTTCACAGGGCACAGCCAGAGATCTTCCACAGGAATCCTCATCTGAAGAATACAGAGAAATCATTTTGTTTGTATTTTTTATAACATAAAATTGCATAACGAGGCAACAATGTGATTATTTGCTGAACTCATTACCATATGCTTACCCAGATTCCCCTGCAGTAGTAATATCACTGCGAATTTAAGATTTCTGTGGGAAAAGCAAGTCTTATGGCTTGACAGGTGTGTGTAGATCTGTGTTTAACAAAGCACTGACACATTATAAATACACATCTCTCTCTCTATGTATAATATGTGTGTGTGTGTGTATATATACAGTAGTAGTAGAAGGCAGTAGTAGTCAGAGTTGTGATAGGAGCACTTGGGCTGTGACTCCCAAGTTAGGGGAGTGACTTCAACAGATTCCAGGTGGGACATCTGAGATCGCTGTCCAGAAGAGAAGATATTGCGCAGAACCCTTCAACTCCCAGGCCGTTGGTAGAGGACCCGAGAATGAGGAATAAACATAACAACCAGGAGAGGGTGAGAAAATCTATTTTATTTTTGTTAATGTGTGTGCGTGTGTGTGTATGAATAGCAGTTATTGAGACAAATAACTAACCTTTCCAAGTCTATCCAATTTTCCAGAAAATAATGCCGATGAAACTACTGCATCGAACTGGTGAATAGGTTCCTGTTTAAAAAGATTCAGAGTAATAATGTAGAATAACAATGCAACAAACATACAACACAAGCATACACTAAGTCACACTTGCCTGATGCTTTCCAATCAGGTGATGAAGGTATGCATCAATCACCTGCAATATAGAGAAATAAAAATAAACAATTTTTTATTAGAGAATTTTGCTTTTTATACATTTTCTCCAGTGCAGACTCTTACCTCATCAACCAGCCACTCTGTCCCATGCAGTGTTTTGAAAGACGACTTATATAGTTTGACTTGTCCGACAATAGCTTCCACCAGGTCGTCATCTTCAGCACTCCACGGCCCTTTAAATGGAGGGGGGAAAAAACAAGAAACTTAAACCGCACTTAAGTTATTGTACTATTGGGACCCAAAGCTAATACAGGTCGAGTATGCCTTATCTTAAAATTCTAAAGTATTGGTTCCAAATACAGCAGCCATTCTGCATGAGCTCTCCTCATATATGCAAATATTCCTACATCAAAATAACCTATGTTCAAAAGCATTTGTGATAAGGGTGTCACTCAACCTGTATAGGTTCTTTGGTATAGTATTAACTTGTAGGGCTAATAAAACAAGAACATAATGCCAAACAGCGGCAACTATAAACAAGGGCCAGAATGGCCAACTGAATGAAAGGCCAGACCAACAGGGCACGGCCAATTGAATGACCAACAGGGTCTAAATAGAAAATGAAGACCTTTGCAAATGCTACCTCTGTCTTCCATGCTCTGCTGTAAATTCAAAGATGCAGAAGGCTTTAAAAAAAAACAATATTAAATTTAAGCAACTACATTTAAAAAAAATATTGTACAAACAGAAAGAATATGCTGGGGATACAGAACAAGCACACTACATGCAATATATGTGTATGCAAGCTATTCAGGTAGGGAGTTTGGTTGTACCTCCGTAGTGCTATCCTGTCTCTTCTGGGCAAATTGAATCACCGAGGTCCTTTCACTTTGCTGCCCGGGGCATGTTGCTTGTTTACTCCTTCTATATGGCTTTATGTGGTTAATATTAATCTTGTTTTTCAGAATAACACCGGCATAATTTGCCAATTTAACCAAATTGCCATAAAGCTCCTTGATGACATATGGGCCAAGGAAGTCAGGTTCAATTCTTCCACCTTTTCGACCACGCTTCCTCATGTTGTAGAGGAGAACCTCGTCGCCAACACTGTAGTTTAAATGCCTGTATTTTTTCTGTACTCTATTGGCATACGCTACCTTCTGCTTTTCTTGCGACTTGGCAATGTTCTCCAGCGTTTCTTTTTCTCTCGACTCCCTCGATGACTTCCTCTCCTCCATATATGTCACATAATTCATCTCCCCCGGCAGAACGATATTTGAAAGCTGGAAAACAAATTGTTTAAATGGTAACACAATTCAGCATGAATGATTTTTTTTAAATAGAAATAATTTTTTATTTAAAAATCATCTTTCGTAGTACAGTTTTCAAGGAAAAAAGTAATTGATAGTTATGAAGATTAAAATGCTTACGGAAACAAGAAGAACATGTTTATTTGTATATGCACACTACCTTTAACCCCTTAAGGACCAAACCTCTGCAATAAAAAGTCATGTGACATGTGCATGTGCATGTGCAAGTGCATGTCATGTGTCCTTAAGGGGTTAAAGACAGTAAAGCAAAACTTTACCATATTATAGTTTATCAACAAATAACATTCAAATGTAATGTGCCACATAAGTTGAAAAAAAGCAAGTAGTTCGAATTAGGTGAGATCTGTATATACAAAACAATTAGTCCATGAAATATAGGCAAATATTTGACGGTGGACATGACAGACAGACATAAATAAATAAAAAAACAGCTACCGGAAGATCAACAGGAACTTCAGCTGGGAAAACTGCCTCCCTCCCATACATCAGAACAAACGGAGAAAATTTGGTCGTTGTTTGGACCTTTGATCTGATGGCGAATAGTGTAGCTTCCAAATACACGTCCCAGTTGTTCTGCTTTTCATTTACCAATTTAGAGAGAGCTCTAGAATGAAAAAAAGAAAAACATTAATACCATTTACAAAACTCTACAAAGTAATGTGAAATTTATAGCTCTAATCACTAATCGAAACAATTAGTTCAAATAAAACCCTGAATGGAAAGTAAAGTTGAATGAAACTTACCTCTTAATAGTGTCATTTGTTTTCTCATCCAGCCCATTTGTCTGCGGATGATACGCCGCTGTCACGCTTCTTTCTATTCCTAGAACGCTGCACATCCGGTCATTAAGCTTAAAAAAAAAATAATAAAAAAAAAAAATACATACAGGTATGTCTCATTTAAAAAAAGTTAACTTAATCATTTGTACATGTATGGCACATGGAAAGTAAACATACTTGATTGACAAATTCTCTCCCCTGGTCAGAAAGGATCCTTTTTGGGCAACCATGTCGGTAGATCAGGGAACATAGATGACGTCCCACCTCGGCAGCAGTTTTTGACTTCAAAGGAAAAGCCTCTACCCACTTGGAGAAATAATCCGTGGCCGTTAAAATGTACAGGAAACCATCCACTGTCTTTGGGAAAGGGCCTGTCAGGTCAATCCCAACCAGCTCCCAGACAGCAGACACCTAATGCGATGAAAAAATAAATATATATTTATTTGTAATAGACCAATGTAATAATAACTTATGTTATTATATACTAGACATTTACCTTAATACACTGTAACGGCTGGGGAGCTAACAGAGGCTTTCCAACCGTCTGACACTTTGCGCATTCCTGGATCTGTAAGAAATCAGTTGTTAACCTGTGTAAAGCATTCATAAAAATTGCAAAACAAAAAAACTATTAGTGTGTACCCAGTTCTCAATATCTTTTGTCATTCCATGCCAAAAGAATCGTGAGGAGATTGCCAACCGCGTCTTGACAATTCCTGAATGTCCTCCAATTGGTGCAGAATGAAATTCTTCAAATATCCTTCTCGCTTCTTCTTCGAATTTTACGACTCTTTTGCTGCCGACTAAGACCTTTCCTTCTGTAATAAAAGGAAAAACTTCAAGAGCAACATTCTTCAAAAGCAACTAACCTTGCTTATATTGAAGATACTCACCCTTCAATGTATATTTGGCAGCGGCCTTTCTAAAGCATTGTCTCTGCGACTTATTATACCCGGATGGGTATTCTCCTGCTGAGAGGAATTGAAAGATTTCGTCATACTTCTTCTCCATACCTATAAATGTAGAACACCATTCTCGGGTAAACTATTACAATCTTTCACAGCCGTCATTAGCCATCTGCTCAGATTAATAAACAATCGACAAATGTAGACAATATAAAAACTACCCTAATTACCATAAGTAAACCATATCTAAAACTATCCCTTTCACATTGTAAAAGGAAAGATTCCCCACCACGCTGTGTAACGTCTGCTTACACTACACACTACATTGCAACAGATATAAATTAACTGCAAAGCATATGAGGAGAAAACTGTAAAGTGTGATAAATGTCACAACACAATATGAGTATTACTCACCGGCGGAGAAGCTAATCAGACCGGACACTGTTAGGCAAGAGATTAGCCTGTGAGGGGACAAATTAGCCTGTGAGGGGACAATAAGGATAGTGTTGTAAAATATGATATTTCTCATGACGATATAGGAATTATTCACGGCTACACAGTCTGATAAGATCTGACACTGACAGGCAAGGGATGGATTCAAATACAAAGTCGTTGAGGGGACAATATAAGGTCAATATTGTGAGCTCTGATAAGTGTCTCATCACGATATGGGTATTACTCATGATCAGGAAGTCTATACAAAGCAAAGACTGCTACGCAACTAAGATCCTCTTAACACTTACTGTAAACAGTACAGTGTGTTATAGATAGCACAATGTGATATAGTATAGAACCCACTGTTCTATAAATATAGGACAATACAGCCTTATCGTCTCTGCTACAGAAGGTGTAGATGTTCATGGACTTTATTTTCCATGGGTTTCTTTGGCTAAACTGCACAGCTACCCAATATCTAAGCACCGGGTCTATCAGTGCAATATGTATATCCTGCAATGCTGGTAGATACTATTCAAACTACCAACTTTGATTTGTATATCCACTGGCAATGAGGGATTTACATACTGCACTGATAGCTCAGGTTCGTAAAGGATATTAGATGTATCTAGCACACTGGCAATTCTCTATAAGTAAGTACTCTATAGTAGAGAAAAACAGCAATATAGCTGGATGCTTCAAGAGAAACACAAGCTCCTTCTTGGTAAATCACGCACACACTTTATTCCTGTTCATAGACAGAATCAGTTGTGGATTCAGCCGGTTTGTACCGGTTTGTGCGAACCTGTCATTAAAAGGGACACTCCAGGCACCCAGACCACCTCTGCCCATTGGAGTGGTCTGGGTGCCAACTACCATCACCCTTAACCCGGCAAGTGTAATTATTGCAGTGTTTATAATCTGCAATAATTACCTTGCAGGGTTAAGACCTCCTCTAGTGGCAGTCTATCATACAGCCACTAGAGGGACTTCCAGGTTCCTAAAACCCAAAGAGTGTTTTAAATGACGCTGGACGTCCTACGACTGTGGATGAGGACCTCCAGCGTCGCCAGAACCCATATAGGAAAGTATTGAATACTGTTTTTCTATGAGCAGGTCTAATGCCGCACATGCGCATTGGGTCTCCCCCGCCGGCTGGGTAGGAGCATGGGCGGAGCCTGACCCAGCGCTGAGGGACTTTGGCGCTGGATTCAGGTAAGTCACGGAAGGGGTTTTAACTTGATTTTCATCCCTATTGATGATTTAACCCTGCAACTGTAAATATTGAATTTTTCATAAACTGCAATATTTACCTTACAGGGTTAACTCCTCCTCTAGTGGCTGTCTACTAGACAGCCACTAGAGGGCACTTACGGGTGCTATAGCATCGCTGGAGGTCATGACGCTATGTGAGGACCTCCAGCGTCGCTGAAATACCCATAGGAAAGCACGTAAAGCATTTTTCAATGCTTTCCTAAGTTGAGGTCTAATGCGCGTGCACGGCATTGCCGCGCATGCGCATTAGGTCTCACCCGCCGGCGCCCGTGCATGCGCAATTGGTCTCCACCGCCGGATGACGTCGGTGGGGGAGGAGCATGGGCGGACCCGGAACACCTTCAGCAACCTGGGATGGGGGATGGGAGGGAAAGGGGACCTTCAGTGCCAGTAAAACTGTTTGTTTTCCTTGCGCTGGAGTGTCCATTTAAAATTTAACAAGTTCGCCGAACCGGTTGCTACTACGGCTGACTGAAGTGTCGGCTCAAGGGCCGACACCAGAAGGGGCCTCGCACCCGGCGGCATACAGCACCTCTTGCTCCCTGATGATCTAGTGGTCTGCTCCAGCTCCCTGGTGGTCTGCTCCAGCTCCTTGGTGTTCCAGAAGGCTGGGTATGTAGTGTCCCATGGCCTCCCTGTCTGCAGCTCCGCCGGGCGCATAGCTGCCGACTTTGGAGTAGAGATCTCGCGATCTCCGGCAAATCACAGCATTGACATGGGTTACCACGGCAACACTGTTACCTAAGCTCTTAAGCTCTCTACTTTGTACAAGGAGGCTCTGAGAGACTACATACCCAGCATTCTGGATCACCAGGGACCTGGAGCAGACCACCAGGGAGCTGTAGCAGACCACTGGATCATCAGGGAGCAAGAGGAGACCAGTGTACCACCAGGGGCTGGTGGTTGGTAAGTGAACAACAGCCTCCCCACCACAAACTGTCATCACCTTCCACATGGTCACCTTACACCAACACTGTCACAACCTCCCACACTGTCACCATCACCACCCCATACACACACACACACTGTCTCCCTTAAAGGACCACTCTAGTGCCAGGAAAACATACTTGTTTTCCTGGCACTAGAGTGCCCTGAGGGTGCCCCCACCCTCAGGGACCCCCTCCCGCCCGGCTCTGGAAAGGGGTTAAATCTTACCTTTTTCCAGCGCTGGGCGGAGAGCTCTCCTCCGATCCGCCTCTTCTCCTCCCTGTCGGCTGAATGCGCACGCGCGGCAAGAGCTGCGCGCGCATTCAGCCGGTCACATAGGAAAGCATTCATAATGCTTTCCTATGGACGCTGGCGTGCTCTCACTGTGAAAATCACAGTGAGAAGCACGCAAGCGCCTCTAGCGGCTGTCAATGAGACAGCCACTAGAGGACATAGGGGGAAGGCTTAACCCATTCATAAACATAGCAGTTTCTCTGAAACTGCTATGTTTATGAAAAAATGGGTTAACCCTAGAAGGACCTGGCACCCAGACCACCTCATTAAGCTGAAGTGGTCTGGGTGCCTAGAGTGGTCCTTTAATGGAGGCATAGACAAGGCACAGAGAGGCTGAGGGCAGAAAGATGGCACAGAGAGGCTGAGGGCAGAGAGATGGCACTGAGAGGCTGGTGTAAGAGAGATGGCAATTGCAGGTTGTTTAAGGGGACATGGCACTAGTAGACTTTTTTGAGGCACATGTGGCTCATTGGCATGACATGCAGGAGTTATGCATTTACTGCTCATTAGCATGAGATACCAAGTTTATATATTTATAGCTTCATTGGCATGATATATTGTATATTGTATACATACATACATACATACATATATATTTATATCTATCTGTGGGGGATGGAGTCTTGGTCCCAGGCAGCACATTGCCTTTGGCAGATTCTTTAAAGTTGGAAACATAGTCGGAACTAGTTACTAAAATTTGTGAATCACACTACTGTACAGAATACATGGTGTACACGCTGTGATGGGATTTCAGCTAGGTCCAAAATCTCCATGTGGCATTTACAAGTACCATACTGCCCATAAAGCCTAATAATATAAGGTAATACTGTGTATCCTGTTTGACGATTGGTGTAAGGGTATAGTAGGGGATGTGTAGCTTATAAAAAGCTTGTTCTCCATTTGCTCAGTGCTGACATTTTGGACATGAGTTCAGCTGTGCAACGTACAGATAAGACAGCAAATTATTCATTACAGGGTCACTACCTCACCTTAATGAGGGCCTGGTACTCCAACTTCAGCCGCTGCTCCAAAGTATTAGCCAAATTCAGCCAAGAACCAGCCAGATACAAGGCAAAAAAACCAGCAACTCAGCTCAGCTCAAACCAGCTCCAGAAGGTTCTTCTGAACTGTTGAAGTGCTTCCTGTTGCATCAGAGTCCTTTGACTGCACTCTTCTAATCTTACAGGAAGGGTTCTTATCTCTGTAGAATAAACACAGTGTATATCAGTGTCTTTACAACCCCTATCCCTGCCATTAAGCTCTCTGTATAACATTAACTACCCCCCACATCCTGTGTATCACACCATAACCCTCCCCCCATCTCCAGTGTGTCACCTTCATTTACCCACATCTCCTGTTACCCCCATAGCCCAAGCCCATCTCCTGTGTGTGACCTTCATTAACCCCATCTATGGTGTATCACCCCCATTAACCCAGCATCTCCATTATTATTATTTTTTAAAATTCTTTATTTTATTTGTGCAAAGATATTACACACAAGTTCACAATGCCACACCAGCTAGAGTAAGCAAGCATAACTTCAAACAGATTTACAGTTGTTTGGCATTAGAAAACACTGCACATCTCCCTTATTTAACACCACATTAACTTACACTGTGTATGTTACTACACAGTGAAAGCTGTGGTGCAGAAATCTAATAGATGTAACGCGGCGCATCCACCCGAAATCTATCATAATGCTATACCCCGAAGCCTGATGGCGCAAATTCGCGCAGCTGATCTCTTGTCACTTCCAGTGACGTAAGTGCAGAAATCTGATAGTTATACTTTTCAAATAGAATAGGAGGTTACACTGGGCATGTGGGATTGATGGGGGTTATACAATACGGAGTTTAATGGTGGGACACACAGGGATAGGGGGTTTATGGTGTGACACACAGGGATGGGGAGGTTAATGGTGACTAATACACTGGGGAGTGTACACTGGCCCCCATCTAATACACTACCCCCCACATCTAACACACAGTCCCCTACATCTAACGCACAGCCCCCTACATCTAACACACAGACCCCCTCACGTACTGCACAAACAATATACTGCAAAGGCCCCCTCCCTCAAGTGCTGCACAGTGGGTTTGTCTCTGGCACCGGAACCATCAGTAAAGGAGTGTAAAATTGAGAGTGATCACCTTGTTTTTCCCACAAATCAAAAAAAAAAACTCAGAACAGAAGATTGAGGATAGTGGTTAACAAATTAATGAAACTGCAAACACTAAAACTAACTTGAAAAAAATAACATTCACAGTATGAGCAGTGTTTATGGGATACGGTCACAGTGTAAGCAGTCTATAGCAGATACGGTCACAGTGTAAGCCGTGTTTAGGAGATAAGGTCACAGTGTAAGCAGTGTGTAGGTGATACAGGCGTTTCATTCTCCACAATCACAGTACTTTTGGTTACCTTATATGTATTACAGTGACTCACATAGGTTGAATTGGCACATGAATACACATGTGAGCAGTAACGCCACGTCAAGGCTTCAACCCTTGTTACTGACCATTCACACACACCATACTTTTCATTCATACACATTCGGTATTCCAGATGTTTTGGACTACACCTCCCATAATGCTGGCAAAGATGTAATTCACAGCATGTGGACTGCCTACGGTTACCTACCTCTGATCACAGTACACAATGTTGAAGTCGCCGTGCAAACAGAAGAAACTTGTCACTTGTCAGATGGCACTTCAATAATCCACCCTGGACGCGAGCCTCAAACGTGGACTTCTTCATTCCTCTTTATGTACTTCGTGCCCCATAGGAGAACATGCTTGGCAGAGTTGTGACACACACAAAAATATAATGGTTAGAGTAAAATGGCATAACAGACACCGTGCATGCAGACTTGCGTGCCACATATTTACAGCAGACAGACACAAAGATTGTGAGAGACACACCGTATTAAATATAAGAATTGGGAGTACCATACATACACAATGCACAATGTCACGGAGATTACAGAATTCAGTGACAGACAGTTTTGGTTGCAGATGTGGGGCAGTCCCTCTGGCTGGGGTGCAGTTTCTCATCCACCCCTGGTGAGTGACTAGATAGCTGGGCTTTCTTAGCAAAAAGCAGGCCATGGCGTCTGAGATTTCTGAAACAAAATGATTTGTAGTCAAACCAGGGCTGTACACATATAACACACAGGCCCCACAAACTGCTCAGCACAGCCCCCCCCCCCCCCCCCCCACATCTAACGCACAACCCCCCCACATCTAACGCACAGCCCCCTAATACACAGCACAGACAGCCCCAATATACAGCACAGACCGCCCCATACTGCACATACCCCCCCAATACTGTCCAGACCCCCCAATACTGTCCAGACCCCCCAATACTGTCCAGACCCCCCCAATACTGTACAGTCCCCCCAATACAGCAAAGTTCCCCCCAATACTGTCCAGACCCCCCCAATACTGTCCAGACCCCCCCAATACTGCACAGTCCCCCCCAATACTGTCCAGACCCCCCCAATACTGTCCAGTCCCCCCCAATACAGCACAGCCCCCCCCAATACAGCAAAGTTCCCCCCAATACTGTCCAGACCCCCCCAATACTGCACAGTCCCCCCCAATACTGTCCAGACCCCCCCAATACTGCACAGTCCCCCCCAATACTGTCCAGACCCCCCAATACTGTCCAGACCCCCCAATACAGCACAGCCCCCCCCAATACTGTCCAGACCCCCCCAATACTGTCCAGACCCCCCCAATACTGCACAGTCCCCCCCAATACTGTCCAGACCCCCCCAATACTGTCCAGTCCCCCCCAATACAGCACAGCCCCCCCCAATACAGCAAAGTTCCCCCCAATACTGTCCAGACCCCCCCAATACTGCACAGTCCCCCCCAATACTGTCCAGACCCCCCCAATACTGCACAGTCCCCCCCAATACTGTCCAGACCCCCCAATACTGTCCAGACCCCCCAATACAGCACAGCCCCCCCCAATACTGTCCAGCCCCCCCCAATACTGTCCAGACCCCCCCAATACTGTCCAGTCCCCCCCAATACAGCACAGCCCCCCCCAATACTGTCCAGACCCCCCCAATACTGTCCAGTCCCCCCCAATACAGCACAGCCCCCCCCAATACAGCAAAGTTCCCCCCAATACTGTCCAGTCCCCCCCAATACTGCACAGTCCCCCCCAATACTGTCCAGACCCCCCCAATACTGCACAGTCCCCCCCAATACTGTCCAGACCCCCCAATACTGTCCAGACCCCCCAATACAGCACAGCCCCCCCCAATACTGCACAGTCCCCCCCAATACTGTCCAGACCCCCCCAATACTGTCCAGTCCCCCCCAATACAGCACAGCCCCCCCCAATACTGTCCAGACCCCCCCAATACTGTCCAGTCCCCCCCAATACAGCACAGCCCCCCCCAATACAGCAAAGTTCCCCCCAATACTGTCCAGTCCCCCCCAATACTGCACAGTCCCCCCCAATACTGTCCAGACCCCCCCAATACTGCACAGTCCCCCCCAATACTGTCCAGACCCCCCAATACTGTCCAGACCCCCCAATACAGCACAGCCCCCCCCCAATACTGTCCAGACCCCCCCAATACTGTCCAGACCCCCCCAATACTGTCCAGTCCCCCCCAATACAGCACAGCCCCCCCCAATACTGTCCAGACCCCCCCAATACTGTCCAGTCCCCCCCAATACAGCACAGCCCCCCCCCAATACAGCAAAGTTCCCCCCAATACTGTCCAGTCCCCCCCAATACTGCACAGTCCCCCCCAATACTGTCCAGACCCCCCCAATACTGCACAGTCCCCCCCAATACTGTCCAGACCCCCCAATACTGTCCAGACCCCCCAATACTGTCCAGACCCCCCCAATACTGTACAGTCCCCCCAATACAGCAAAGTTCCCCCCAATACTGTCCAGACCCCCCCAATACTGTCCAGACCCCCCCAATACTGCACAGTCCCCCCCAATACTGTCCAGACCCCCCCAATACTGTCCAGTCCCCCCCAATACAGCACAGCCCCCCCCAATACAGCAAAGTTCCCCCCAATACTGTCCAGACCCCCCCAATACTGCACAGTCCCCCCCAATACTGTCCAGACCCCCCCAATACTGCACAGTCCCCCCCAATACTGTCCAGACCCCCCAATACTGTCCAGACCCCCCAATACAGCACAGCCCCCCCCAATACTGTCCAGACCCCCCCAATACTGTCCAGACCCCCCCAATACTGCACAGTCCCCCCCAATACTGTCCAGACCCCCCCAATACTGTCCAGTCCCCCCCAATACAGCACAGCCCCCCCCAATACAGCAAAGTTCCCCCCAATACTGTCCAGACCCCCCCAATACTGCACAGTCCCCCCCAATACTGTCCAGACCCCCCCAATACTGCACAGTCCCCCCCAATACTGTCCAGACCCCCCAATACTGTCCAGACCCCCCAATACAGCACAGCCCCCCCCAATACTGTCCAGCCCCCCCCAATACTGTCCAGACCCCCCCAATACTGTCCAGTCCCCCCCAATACAGCACAGCCCCCCCCAATACTGTCCAGACCCCCCCAATACTGTCCAGTCCCCCCCAATACAGCACAGCCCCCCCCAATACAGCAAAGTTCCCCCCAATACTGTCCAGTCCCCCCCAATACTGCACAGTCCCCCCCAATACTGTCCAGACCCCCCCAATACTGCACAGTCCCCCCCAATACTGTCCAGACCCCCCAATACTGTCCAGACCCCCCAATACAGCACAGCCCCCCCCAATACTGCACAGTCCCCCCCAATACTGTCCAGACCCCCCCAATACTGTCCAGTCCCCCCCAATACAGCACAGCCCCCCCCAATACTGTCCAGACCCCCCCAATACTGTCCAGTCCCCCCCAATACAGCACAGCCCCCCCCAATACAGCAAAGTTCCCCCCAATACTGTCCAGTCCCCCCCAATACTGCACAGTCCCCCCCAATACTGTCCAGACCCCCCCAATACTGCACAGTCCCCCCCAATACTGTCCAGACCCCCCAATACTGTCCAGACCCCCCAATACAGCACAGCCCCCCCCCAATACTGTCCAGACCCCCCCAATACTGTCCAGACCCCCCCAATACTGTCCAGTCCCCCCCAATACAGCACAGCCCCCCCCAATACTGTCCAGACCCCCCCAATACTGTCCAGTCCCCCCCAATACAGCACAGCCCCCCCCCAATACAGCAAAGTTCCCCCCAATACTGTCCAGTCCCCCCCAATACTGCACAGTCCCCCCCAATACTGTCCAGACCCCCCCAATACTGCACAGTCCCCCCCAATACTGTCCAGACCCCCCAATACTGTCCAGACCCCCCAATACAGCACAGCCCCCCCCAATACTGTCCAGACCCCCCCAATACTGTCCAGACCCCCCCAATACTGCACAGTCCCCCCCAATACTGTCCAGACCCCCCCAATACTGTCCAGTCCCCCCCAATACAGCACAGCCCCCCCCAATACAGCAAAGTTCCCCCCAATACTGTCCAGACCCCCCCAATACTGCACAGTCCCCCCCATACTGTCCAGACCCCCCAATACAGCACAGCCCCCCCCAATACTGTCCAGACCCCCCCAATACTGTCCAGACCCCCCCAATACTGCACAGTCCCCCCCCAATACTGTCCAGACCCCCCCAATACTGTCCAGTCCCCCCCAATACAGCACAGCCCCCCCCAATACAGCAAAGTTCCCCCCAATACTGTCCAGACCCCCCCAATACTGCACAGTCCCCCCCATACTGTCCAGACCCCCCAATACAGCACAGCCCCCCCCAATACTGTCCAGACCCCCCCAATACTGTCCAGACCCCCCCAATACTGCACAGTCCCCCCCCAATACTGTCCAGACCCCCCCAATACTGCACAGTCCCCCCCAATACTGTCCAGACCCCCCCAATACTGTCCAGTCCCCCCCAATACAGCACAGCCCCCCCAATACAGCAAAGTTCCCCCCAATACTGTCCAGACCCCCCCAATACTGCACAGCCCCCCCAATACAGCAAAGTTCCCCCCAATACTGTCCAGAACCCCCCCCCATACTGCAAGTTACCCCCCATACAGCACAGTCCCCCCTGATGGCTGAGAGTGTTGGGAGCGAGGCTTACCTGAGAGATGTCAGAATGCAGACACCGCGCATGCGCACTCGGGGGTAGGAGATTTCTTAGCAGAAGATATGGCCATCAGATTTCTATACCCCCTCAGTGCGCATGCGCGGTGTCCGAGGCTGTCCTGGCTGGGTGGCGCGTGCGCAGTGTGGGGCAGGGAGATCGAATGAATATTCGGCAGAATCGATCTCCCTGCCCGCTGGTGCGCACGCGCGCTGTCCCATTAGATGCCCTACCTCCCCCCCCTTGTGGCTCCAAGCGCAGGCGCAGTGTGTTCTTTGCGCATGCGCAGTACGCGTCCTCATCTCTTTACCGTGATAAAAAAATAATCCTACCTGTTCTTCTGCGCCTGCGCGGCGCTCTGCTCCTCCTTCTCCTGCTCCGAAACGTCAGGTCCGGTGCGGCTCCGTCACATCCGGTGCGGCCGCGTCACTTCCGGTATAGAAATCTGACGAGGTATAGTATTCTGACAGAACACCGGCCGCACGTAGAACCGCATGGGGCTCCCATCATCTTGCACAAACAGAATGCGAGAATGGCTCGGCTTCGTACTGGAGAGCGACATGTCTGTTTACCATCAAGTGGTATGGCCGTGACGTCACTACAAGTGCGCCGATCGCCCCGGCCGCACAGCTTCACGGGAGTTGTAGTACGATACAAATTCACTCCAGGCTGGGTTATTCATTACAATATTTCAACTTTAAGGCCAAAGTAGCCAGACCTCAAACATTATCCGAGTTAGATAAGCTTTCAGTGTGGCTACTCTGGCCTTAAATTTGAAATTCACTTTGAATTCTCTCTTTAGTAAATAACTGTAAGGGTTACTCACTAAAGTAAGAGTGGTCAGTAATTTAAAGTGATTTTCAAATTTAAGGTCAAAATAGCCAAACTGGAAGAGGTGACTTGGAGAATATTTCCAGTTCACTTATTCTGACCTTAAATTTGAAATTCTCAACAATTCTATGTTTAGTGAATAACCCTGACAGGGTAAGAAATTAGAGAACTGGTCAGAGAATTTTAAAAATGGGGCCAAAATCAAACTGAAAAGTATTAACAAATCGACTATTTTGGCTTTAAATTAAAAAAATTACGATGAATTTCACATTTAATTCAGAGTTTAGAGGTTTATTTGCTAAATTGTGAATTGTCAGGAGTTTAAAGGGACACTATAGTCACCCAGACCACTTCAGCCCAATGAAGTGGTCTGGGTGCAATGTCCCTCAGGTTTTAACCCTTCACATGTAAGAATAGCAGTTTCAGAGAATCGGCTATATTTACATAGCGGGGTTAATCCAACCTCTAGTGGCTGCTTCCTGACAGCCGCTAGAGGCGCTTCTGCGACGCTGGATGCGAAATTTGCATCCAATGTGCAGAGCGTCTATAGGAAAGCATTGAGAAATGCTTTCCTGGGGGGCGGGGCCTGGCAGCCGAACGAAGCAGACGTGCAAAGCCAGAGCTCCTCGACAAAAAGCGATTCTGACCATAAAACAAAGATTTTGACCACAATCTTCGACAATAATTCTGCCCTAGCTACTTACCCATGCGAGGCAAGCAGGGTGAACGCATAGAAGACACCAGGTGGTGTGATACCAGCACTGCCAGCGTCTAAGGCCTACTGCATTGGGGTGCTGGAGACGGCCGCTCCTCCACCTCACTCAGTTCCTGCTTATCGCTGTGCCCTGACACCCCCCCCCCCTCTGGACCGGCGGGGGATATCCCGGTCCCCACTGGTGGACTAACTTACGGCAGTGGAACGCAACCGTTAGGAGCAAACAGCGGCATTACCTGTGTGCCCAAATCACCGTGACCAACTTTGCAAGATGGCTGCCGCAACAACCAAGGCCTCCCACGAGGCGCGGATAGAAAGAGCTTTCGAGCGCTTCTGGTCTCAATTCTGGGCTGCAATGGGCCAAAAAGCAGAGAGGGAGGTGGCGAAGAGCTCTGTTCTAACAAACCCTGGAAGAGCCCTCAACCCACAGCCAGCTGTACATGGCCGCGACATCGCTCCAACAGCAAGAAGGAGGAGGAGGAAGAAGCGTTGTGTACCTAACTCACGGAGGCTTAGCGCTGCTGGCATCCACAGCTCACCTAAACCTCATCACGACCGCCTGCAGGGCTCAACTCTTAGACCAGCACAAGATCTCCCACGGGCCGGGGGCCAGAAAGGAACCATACGCAAGCAAGGAATTGCAACCTTGTGCCCGACTCTCCCCAGCTGCGTGACGGATCCTCACTCCAGGTGGCACATACCTGTAAACGGGACACTTGGCCTCTGTGAATTATCAGTGTGTGCTGTCAGCTTTCTGATCACTGGAATAGGCTGAGCGGGTATTGTATACAGCGGGCATGCATTCGTTTTAAGTTCCCTCTGTGATTAGCATGCCCACTGCCTCCTGAACTACCCCATCTGTCAAGGGTTACACTTAGTTCCAGAGGGCTTCACTCAGTCACCAGGTTGCCAGTGGTGATATTATCAATGGAAATGTCAGCTACTATAGCTAGATGTACTCCCTGTGTTCCCTTAACTCCCCACTGACATGTTCCATACGATACTCCTGATGTACCTAGGCTACCCTCTCTTGTCCATACCACTTCCACGCTGTATCTTACCTTATTTTTCTTTTTATTATGTCATTATCTACTGTATGTCTAGAGGGCACACCCGTGAGTAACTAGGTACGATCTGCATAATCTAGACCGGTACCTATAGCCTGCAAACTAATCCTTTACTATAATACATACACACTGTATATGAAACCTTACTGTCTGATTATCATTCAAAAATTGTGTAGTACTACCATACTCTCACTAATGCTACCTAACTAACTGGCATACTACGAAGTTTCATCTCATTATTTACAACCACATGTATTCAAAATTGGTCTATATAGCAATCTAAAACAAAAAATGTGCATTATGCTGCCATGTCATGTCCAGATAATTTGTTGTTCATTGTTAAAGCGTGAATATATGCTCTTGGGGCATGACAAACGCATTTGTAACTGCTATATCTATGTGTACTTAAAAAATAAAGAATTTAAAAGAAATGCTTTCCTATGGACTGTTAGAATATGCGTGCGGCTCTTGCCGCGCATGCACATTCCACTCCACTCTGGAGCTGACGTTGGCAGGGGATTAAGGTAAGTGGCTGAAGGGGCTTTAAACCCTTCAGCCCAGCGGGAGGGGGACCCTAAGGGTGGACTATATAGTGTCAGGAAAACGAGTTTGTTTTCCTGACACTATAGTGATCCTTTAAAAAGTACACTATAGTTTCAGGAATACAAACCTGTATTCCTGGTAATATAATGGTAAAATCACTGTTTCATTTCCAGGCTCCCTTGCCTCCCTTTGAAAAGGTGATATTACTCACCTTTTTTCCCACACCGTGCCGGTCTCGCCGAGGCTGGCCCCGCCTATGTGCAAAGTTGATGATATCAGCCAATCCAATGCTTTCCCATAGGAAAGTGACTGTCGCTTGAGGTGTTTCTAGGCAGTAATGGAAACACTGCATTTTCTCTGAAGACGCAGTGTTTATATTAAAAAGCCTGCATGGACAGGTTTTAGACACCAGAACAACTGCAGGTGACTTTAGTGTCCCTTTAAAAAGGACACTCCAGATCCCTAAATCACTTCAGCTTGTTGAAGTGCTTTATGTGTGAATAACTTTACAAAAAGTGCAGATTTCAATAGAAACCATTCTAAATTAACCTTGTTACATTCCCATGGCTGTCAATCAGACAACAGGTCCTGTTGTTTCCTGGTTTGGTTAGCTCAGCAATTGTCCCAAGCACCTGCCTTGCAAAGACGTCTCATTGAGTTGCATTAGGGTAGTCTGTGATTGGCCAGCCACAGAAAGTCTAGGCTGGGGAAGAAGGGGAGGGCTTGCAAAGGCAGCAGACAAGAGATCTGCAGTTACTTCAAGCTGTTGAGTGGGCTTGTGTGCCAACAAACGTCTTTCCCCAATATTTATTCCTACCCTCTTTAGTAGCATGCCATTCTCTAGACGATTATAAATAGTGGAGTTCCAAAAACAAAAAATAAAAAGCTTCTTCTGGCACTAGCAATTACACAGCACACACTTTAAATCAGGGGTTCCCAAAACGTAGATTCCCAGATGTTGTAGAACTACAACTCCCAGGATGCTTTGCGTGCCTTTAGAAAACTCTTAGAATGACAAAGCATCACGGAAGTTGTCGTTTTAGAACATCTGGGGATCTACCTTTTGGGCACCCCAGCTTTAAATGATATAGTGCCAGAAGTATGCAAATCTCCTCAGGTAAAACCTAAAGAAAAATTAACCCTCATTTCTTAAAGAGCATTTTTAATTCTTCCCCATTTCCCAGTCTATTTTATTGGTCTTGCCCTTTGAGCCAGTCTAAGCATAATGTCCCCTTTACAGGTAGACACATCAAATGTAACACTCACCATTCTGAGCCATTGTAAGACTTTAATCTTTACTCCACAGTAAATTAGAAAAAGTTAAATACACTTTTCTTAGTTAAATTAAATGTATTAATTTCAGCAGGTCTCCACTTTCAGGAAGTCTACAATCCAAAATCTAAGCTTTTCTCTCTCTGAACCAGTCTCCTCCCCTCAATTTAATACCAACATGAGGCAGGTTAACAAAAGAACGAAATCACCCTAGAAATGTCACATGTGTGAAAGGTTTTTGATTTTTACACTATGGGGGTTATATGAAAAAGTGTCATGTTCTGAAAATTGGTCTACAGATGTAAAACCAGGTGACTTCACTAATGGACTGGGCCTGCTGGTTGCATTTGTTTCCATTCGATTTTCCCAGTTTTAGTACTTTAAATAGCTCTTTTATACATAACCCTCTATATGCTTGGCTGTCCTGACACATTCTGAGCATACAAAGTAAATACATTTAACCTCTACAGCACCATGCAAGCTGACACCAGGAAGCTATATGGTTGCATGTGGCACTTTGAAAGGGATGCTCAAGTGTGTACCTACCTGCACAAAATTTGTATTATTGTATGTGCCAACAATGTTGCCCTGGACACAGAAGAGCCTAGGACATAATTGAGGTAGCGGCTGCCGTTTTGTAGTCATTGCTGGTCCTCTCAAACTAAATAGATATCTGCTATCTTTTTTCCACAACTTCACGCTGTTAGTGACTCTTCCATTATTTTATAAAAAGTTGATTAAAAAAAACAATGCATTAAATACTGCCAAATAAATAATAAAAATTGAATCTTTCATTTTTCTTTTGCTGCTGCATACCTCCCAACATTGGGAGCTATGCAATCCAGACATTGGGGTGGGCCTTCAGGGGGCATCACCAGTGAGGCAAAGTGCATCATTGGTAATGCCCGTAATGGGTAGGTATATCCAGGATGTGAACTTGCCTGCCCACTTAAGGGACGTGTCAGCCTGGCATCAATCTTCCCAGGTTGACTGACAGCCTCTCTTTTTCTAGACCCTAATATACAGGTCCTAGTGCCATCCGCACAGCACAAACACATCTAATGACGACAGGGACAGTTCCCAGTGTACCCAGATGCAGACACTAAATTGGAACAATAGTTTACTAATTGACTAATTAGTGGGCATTCATTGTCTTTAGCTACAGCTATCCCACACAGTGTAGATAATAATCCCCCACTATTAATTGTGTTTCAACTTGCTGCTAATCCTAGACTAAGTGTTCAAAACACCTTGCTGCGACCCCCAGATACAAGTGGGCACTCTTTACCCAACTTTTTGTCTTTAACTATAGCTACCACGCTACCACGCAAAAGTTACGTTTTTTATGGGCGGGGCCTGACCGCGAGCAGAGATTGACGCTTAATTATTTTCTCCTGAGCCTCGTAGTGTTAAACAGCGGTAAACCCTGACCTAACTCACCACCATGGGCAAGTCTCATCGGGCATCGGGGTCACAGAGACCTGCCAACTCTAAAAAGGGGTCTATCACCCCATCCCTCAGATGGTACCTTTCCTCGCCGGCAGACCTAGCCTCCCTGCTCCCGTCGGAAGGGGCCTCAGACGACGCAGAGACTCACTCACTGGCCTTCTCTCCTGAGAAAATGTAGACGGTCGCAGAAGACAGGGATTGGGGCAGGCTGCTACAACGGCCGCCAACAGCACGCTGCAAACATCCATCCGGCTGGATATTCAGTCCCTCCGTGACGACATACAGGGCCTGGGCGACCGCATGGGCCACGTGGAGGCCACATGTGACCAGCTCAGATCGGCCCATGCCCAAGTAAGTGATACACAGGCTCAGCATGAGGACATTTTTATTTTTTTTTTGTCAATCTGTTTTTATTGAAGGCATATAAGATGGGGTACATAAGAGAAAGCGGGGGAAATGTACGGGTGGTTTACAATACATGGTTGATACATCGTTCAGCAAGAGTACGTTTCCTTTCCAGAACGACGATGCCTCATTTTTTAAAGTTTAAACTGTAGTATGAAAATACAAGCTATGGATCATAAGATCCGGTATGTAACATGCTAAATTAACAGTGTATTAACTATTCTTAATGTACCGACAGTAAAATACAGCGTAGGTTAAACTATGAGTCAGCTGGTATGCATTTGCTAGTCGTAAGGCGTATATAGGTAATCCAGGTATCATGCTAACTGAACTTAAACTACGTGTTGTAATACTAGCTGATAGCAAGCAGTTATAATGTGTGAACACATTTAATGCGCTTGTAGTTGCTATTTAGGTAAGGGGTCAATCATGTCATTGGCATTATAAACTTGCAGCAAATCAGGTTGAACATTTATAGTAAAGTAACGAGAGGCTGTCCCTGCGATATAGTGATGAACCCTATTCATATCCATGCACGCATACTCACACCAGTTAGTACTTGCACTTTTTAAATTATAGGTTAATTCACATGGATTAATACAATGGCGAACAGGCTATATATATCTAACTTTAAATCATTCGTCATGGCATAAATTCTTATAATGGGTTGTCTAATGAGGCTATACGTCGGACAAAAACAAACAAGAGTCTTTTAAAGCAAGGGTGAGTCCGCTGGGTAATGGAGGGTTAAGCGGTACAGGTGGTTTTAGTCCTCAAAGTAGACAGTTTGCACTGTGTTCTTTGTTCAGCCTACGCCAGTCAGGCCAAGTCCTAATGCCCCTTTAGAATGTCTCTGGGTCCCCATTCGGGGTAGGTAGGTGGGTTGATGGGGTTGGTTGGTCGTACCTTGGTGCTGCTGCTGGGTTGCCCCCGATATAATGGTTGTGTGATACGGCCTCATATTTCCAGGGCCCCTGGACGCGGCGTCTCCATGCCAGGTCTCAGCTCCGGTGGTACCTATGGGGGTGTGCAGCCGCACGCGCCCCTGTGTCGCAGCGATGGCGGTCGGGAGCTGGGTCGTGTTGCGCCGGCCATTATTGTTCCAGTCTGGTGGGTATCTTTCTAGTGTGGCTTGCGTGGTTGTCCCGGCTTTGTGTGTTTGGAAATGGGAGCGTGCGTGCGAGAGACCTGGCGCTCTGTCTCTCTTTAAGGCTTGCTGGAACCTGTATAGCCGAACTGCCGCTCTGGAGGCTCGTGGTGTGCGCCTGTAGTGACTGCGGCGTGCCGCCGGTCGGATCCACGAGGCTACTATCGTTTCTGCCCTGTAGTAGGTTATGCCTCTGCTATGTAGCATGTCCCAAAGCCTTGTGCAGAGCCAGTCAAGGTTACTTAGTTGGGGAGAGGGTAGCTTGGGTGGTGCGACCCTCTGTTGGGGCCTGTGCTTGGCGGCCATTTTGGTAGGGCCTTGGTAGACTGCTGCCTCTGTGTGCCGTGGGGTTCGCTTGTCGTCTGTCCGCTTAGGTAGAGGCTGCCAGCAGGGACCGGGATATCCCCCACCGGTCCATAGGGGGGGGGGGGTAGGTTGCAGTTATGCCGCTTGTGGGCTCCGTCGCCGAGGAGATCGTCCGTCTCTCCCCGGCTCCAGCCCCAGTAGGCCGCGGCCTCATCTCCGTACTCCCGGCACCGGCGGGCACCGGTGTAGTGGCTACCGGATCGGCGGTGCATCCACGGCATGGGTGGTGCACCCTTATGGGTCGTTGTGCCATATTGCTGCTGCTTTTCCCCGTTGTTGGGCCCGTCCGGCAGGAGCTCGTGGCAGATGCGTCCGATCGGCTTGGCGTCCAGGCTCCGCCCCCCAGCATGAGGACATTTTGAGGGGGATGGCATTACATGTGGCAGACATGGACAACCGGGGGAGGCGTAATAACCTCAGGCTTAGAGGCCTCCCTGAGGTTGAAAATGACCCTCATCACCTACAGACCATTCTGGCAGAAATTGTCAACAGCCTCTTGCATAGAGACCCTGCTACCACTCTGGGGCTTGTGAAGGCCCATCATGCTCTGCGCCCGAGAGGGCCCCCAGACGCACCAGCAAGAGATGTCATATGCTGCATGGAGGTATTTGCAGATAAAGAATCTGTGCTGCCAGGGAGAAGGACGTAATTCGCTACAGGCAAGCTGACCTACAGCTATACCCCGACCTCTCCCCAGCTACACTGCAGTACCGGAGACTGCTCAGGCCCCTAACCCAGGGGCCCACACACTACCTTCCTACATAGACTGAAATACGAACAGATCCGACAGTTCCTGATAAATTTACGACAGCAACCTGACTTTAACAGGACTTTGACCCTGTTTGAGAGCCTGGGACTTGACCCGGACCCACCTTCTTACATGGAAAGATTGGAAACGATGATGGGTGACATTTTCACAGAACAACAATGGACCAAAATATGTGACCTTACACACCACTGCGCACTTGCAAGTAAAACCCAAGAGAGGGCATACAAAATTTTGACCCTATGGTATAGAATGCTGCAAACCCTGCAAAAAATGATCCCAGACCTAAGCTGGCGATGTCACACCGAGGTGGGAACATTCCTGCACATATGGTGGGAATGCCCAAAAGTGGTCCCCTACTGGCAAATGATCAGTAGGGTGCTACAAAAGTTCTCTGACAACCCACCCCCCTTCAAACCTAGCGCATACCTCCTACACCACACTACGACCCCGACAATATAGGAAATCCCTGACTATATGGATACTGAACCCAGTGAATCATATCTTGCCCCTATATTGGAAGACAGACACACCCCCTCCGTTAACGACCTGGTTTGAGAGAATAGAGGAACTGCAAGGACTTGAATGGCGGGTTGGGGGCCCTTAATAACAATGAGGGGGGACACACACCTACTGTCCTCCTCCCCAGCCCCCACCCCTGAGCGGTGGGTGGGGGCCATAAATAAGAATGTGGGGGGGGACCTACTGTCCTCCCCCCCCCGGGCCCCCACCCCTGCACGGCGGGTGGGGGCCCTAAATAACAATAAGGAGGGGGGCCTATTGTCCTCCCCCCCGGCCCCCACCCTTGCGCGGTGGGTGGAGGCCCTAAATAACAATGAGGGGGCCCTAAATAACATAGAACTTTCCCATGCTGTGTAAAATGACACAGAGCACTCTGATTGGTTAGATTACAAGCCTACCAATCAGAGTGTTATGAGTCAAATTACACAGCGTGGGAAAATTCCGAAGAACTTTCCCACGCTGTGTAAAATGACACAGAGCACTCTGATTGGTGGGCTTGAAATCCATCCAATCAGAGTGCTCTGTGTCATTTTACACAGCGTGGGAAAGTTCCAAAGAACTTTCCCACGCATACTCTGATTGGTTAGATTCCAAGCCCACCAATCAGAGTGTTATGAGTCAAATTACACAGCGTGGAAAAATCCCATAAGCCTTCCCCCGCCCTGCAGAGCTCAGTCTGCGCGGGGCCCTCCATGGGTGAAGATGGATTTTTTTTTTTAGCGTTAAGTTTTTTCCTTTTTCGCCTGTTTTTTTTTTTTTTTTCTCGCTCAGATTTTTTATTTTATTTTAAGTTCGACGGGTATGATGGTTTTTTATTTGCCCTTTTTTGGGGCTGAAAATGAAGATTTTAGAAGAAAGAAGACATCACATGGTAAGTTTTATTTTTATTTACAGGTTAGTTATTTTATTCCCCCCTCACTATTTTTAGGGTGAGGGAGATAGGTAGGGGATAGATTTTATTTGGGTGGGTGGGTGGGTGGGGGTGACTAGGGGCTTGGGGACCCCTAGTCACCTTGGAAGGGTGGGGGGAGATTTTCATTTAGGGCCCCCAACGGCCGCTCAGGGGTGGGGGCCTGGGGGAGGACAGTAGGTCCCCCTCCCCACATTCTTATTTATGGCCCCCACCCACCGCTCAGGGGTGGGGGCCAAGGCGGGAGGACAATAGGTCCCCACGACATTCTTATTTAGGGCCCCCACCCACCGCTCAGGGGTGGGGGGCAATAGGTTTATTTATTTATGTTTTTGTTTGTTTACTAGACATGCCCCTACTCGTGGTATAGCTAGTAGGGGCAGAATTTACTAATACTAAGTAATCTTTACTAAGTATTAGTAAATGTGGCTGAAAGACCAATTTAGGTCTTTCAGCCTTTTGGTAGATAGGGAGTTATCTACTAAGCGGCTGAAAGATGCAGTCACAGCATGAATAGGATCGGAATTTCCATCATTCGAATGAAATTGCGATCCGAACAAAGTCCTGAATTGCGTTCTAACAAGAATGGAGAAACTGTTCTCATTCTGTTAGGATGCATTTCTGCAGTTTTGCCGGCGTTCTGTCTAAGTGACAGGACATTCTGCAATACTTACAGGAAGCATCGCGGGAACAGGGAGGAAAGCTAAGGATTAGGGGAAAATTGCTCTGACCACCGGAAACAAAGCACACTTTGCACTATAGGGTCATTAGGTCCCCCCCCACCCACAGGGCCCCCCTCCCAATGGGCTGAAGGGGTTAAAACCCCTTCAGCAACTTACCTTTCTTCAGCCCTGGGCTCCCTCGGCGCTGGTGACCTTTCCACCCCCTGCCAACGTCAAATCCGAATACTCATGCGCGCATTCAAACAGCCCATATGGAAGCATTACTCTGGACATCCAGCGTCTTCTCACTGTGATTTTCAGGGAGAAAGCCACTAGAGGCTAGATTAACCCTCAGTGAAACTTAGCAGTTTCTCTGCAACTGCTATGTTTTCAGCTGCAGGATTAAAACTAGAGGGACCTGGCACCCAGACCACTTCATTGAGCTGAAGTGGTCTGGGTGCCTATAGTGCTCCTTTAAGTTCTCTACTGTACCCTTGCTATTTCCCGCAACTAGTAGAGTATTCCACTCCATAGGATACTCTACCAATATCCTTTTTCTCCTGTTCCCCTCACCCTTTTGTAAATTGGGACAGTGGCACAGGATTCGACAATAGGAACTGTCCAGTCAAAAGTGGGAGTTGGGAAACCTGATTGCTGCACTTACACAGGCAAGACCAGGAAAGGTCTCTACCGACCATGAGTGTTCTTTTCAATTTGATATTGCCCTGTCAATGCCTGGTCTAGTGAATATGGTGGTAGTAGTGATTTATTTCCAGTTCCTCTCCATCACATCTATGGGATTTAAACGCTAAACATGGAATGTAAGGAACTAAAACAATCATTAATGTACATTTATGACCAAAATAGGAGTCTTTCAGCTATCAGATCTTGAAATTGGCACTTCTCTTGTGAGATCTCCACAATTCACAGTTTGGTGAATAAACCCCAGAATTGTTTCTTACTGACAACAAGACAATTGACCAAAACCAGGGGATTCCCAGAGAATAATAAAACTGTTATCACACTGTGAGAGTTCTTGGAAACCAAAGTCACAATAGAATCTCTTTTGAGTTAATCCAGCTAAACAGCTGCATAATCAGCAGTCTCCTATCCTAATCCACCGCTCACAGCTGGTGGTGGAAATACAAAGAGGAAAAAACATCTGAGCATTCCAAGTAACAGCTCCTCCTTCTAGCTCTGCTGAAGACCTATATTCTGCGTGCTGCATGCCATATACCCCACAAAGCATCTTGGATTCTAAAGATCCCACTATCTGCTGCGAGAAAGTAAACCAAGGCTATATAGAGGTATGTGATGTATCACTAACTGTGTGATCTATTGGGGGTTTAAACTGAATTGTATACCTTTAGGCCAAACTGCAAAGCTGAGTTTCATTTTTATTTCTAATAATTTGTTTACTACAATTTGAAACTCCCAATCTAGTGAATAACCTTGTTTATAGGAATCAAGGAGTCCTAGTTAATTATTATTGATATCTATGGTTGGGGATATCTTAATTTACATTTTAAAACTCTCTGCAGGCATAGATGTGTTCCCTCTGTTTGCAATGTATGGTGTTGATGTATGCATTAGTGATAGCGACAGCCCAAAGGAATTGGTCCAGCATCTGATTAATAGAAATAAAGTACTGACCAATCTGCATGTGATAACTTGGTGTGTTTGCCAAGCATTTCACTTATTAATGGCCAGCACATGCAGAGGCCCTCTCTGCAGTATGTATCATTCATATGCTACAGGAGGGAAATGCCGCTTGCCTAACACAGTATTTCCTTGTTACTTTCTGGGTTATTCGTGATTTTAAGCTAAAATAGCCGCAATTTACTATATCACCAGCATTGCATTTTTTTTGTATATGTGTTTTTTTTTTAGCGGCGGCAGCATAAAATGTTTTTGCTTTTATTTCTCATGACTAACCCTGTTTGAGTAAAGGATTACTCTAACCATAAATCAAACAAAGATACATCTAATTGTACCATTCTCATGGCTGAGCGTGCATGTGCACTCTAAACCGGCAAGGGGAGAGAGTCGGGCTGGACTGCAGATACATTTATTTATTTTGTGGGTATAGGTGAGACTTAAATGAAGGGAAGCAGAGTATATACCAACTTTCACTTGCAGGTCCTCCTTGCAAAGGAAAATCTCTATTTCTGTTGACAGATGTAATTTATGCACATAATTGATATTCGGCAGCTCAGCCTGCAACAAGCCACCAGTACAAGAGTTAATATATCTCTGCATGTTCAACATTCAGAGCAGAAACACTGCACATACAGATTGCTACCATCATGATCAATTCTGCTTTTAGAATTATTTAAGTAATTTCCCTCTTGCAGCATAGAAATGCTACATACTCTATTGTAGCAGTTTTCACTTGCTGCTGACCAGCTCAAAGAAGTGATAAGTGTGTAGAAAAATATTTTTGGATTGGGCAGAACGATAAATGCAGCTTTTACCCTTCTGGGCAATGGTGTAAAAAAAAAAAAAAAAATTTGATAGATAGATAGATAGATAGAGAGAGAGAGAGAGATATATATATATATATATATATATATATCTATCTATCTATCTATCTATCTATCTATCTATCTATCTATCTATCTATCTATCTATCTATCTATCTATCTATCTATCTATCTATCTATCTATCTATCTATCTGTTTGTTTTGTTTGTTTGTTTGTTTGTTTTTACGCTCTATTTATAGCATGTTTAGCAATTTCCTCCAGAGTTCCTCCACCTGTTTTGCTTGACAACTGCAGGGATTTGGCAAAAAAATAAAACTCCCTCACCCTTCTCAAATACCTCCTGAGCTTTCTTTCTAGCCATACAGGTAATATCATGCGTGTTCCCATTTCTGATATATTCCCTGGTGTATTTTACCCAATCCATGGCCACAGACCATAGCGCTGTACTTTCTGCTATTCGCTTGTGCAGCAGTTTTATCAAACTCTTGGTCTGTTCATGGAATATGCACCGTACTCTACGACAGCTGAACCTCTCAACCAGGATTAGACTGAAACAAAAAGCCATTCTACAGCGCTACAGAATTTTGCTGGCGCTATATCAATAAAATAACTTAATAATCTATCAAGGCAGAGAAGCCCAATCGGAAGAGGTGGGTCCAGAGAATAGGCATCTCGTGTCTTCACTAATAACAAGCAGGTCTGTTCGTTTCATGTCGAGTTAGGGCTCCGTTCGGCGAGTCATACAGAGCTCCTATCCAGTTCATCCACTTTGCTCCGAAGCCATAGTTGTGGATCGCAGTCAGCAGTAAAGGACCAGTCCACCTGCTCAATAGCCTTCTCTGCATTGGAGATGAGAAGCAAGGGTGTTCCATCAATGCATGCAAGATGTTGGATAGAGCGTACCCGTAACGTGCTATCCCGTGCCTCTCTACCCGGGATGAACCCAGTCTGATCCGGGTGGACAAGGCCCGGGAGCTTTGCTCCGAGTCAGACCGCTAGGACCTTTGCGAGAAGTTTTAGATTAAGCAACAAGATCAGTCTATAGCCTCCAGGTCCCTCCCTGGTTTGGGTAAGATGGTGATAGTAGCGATTCTTGATGAAAACAACTGCCGGAGGTCAAAGCGTTGAGGGCTTTAGTAAGTTTTGGAATAAAGGTTGCACTAAATTTCTTGTAATAGTCCAGAGTTAGTCTATCCAGATCCGGGGCTCGGCCCGTCTTTGAGATTTTGATGGCCCTCAGAAGTTCGTCTTCCGTGATTGGCACTTTGAGCTTTGCATCATCTGTCTGGAGGGTGGAGGCAACATAAGTCACCAGGAAGTTGCCCCCTAGAACTGACACCCGGCATGACGGTCCTACATTTTACACTCCTGACCAAAAAAAAATGCATAGATGAGTCCCTTTTGAAATTCACCAAGCAGTACATTCCATCAAATTGGGCTCCCTAAGGAATAAAATTCTTAGTTATGCTAATGCAACACTGGGTATAACTGGGCATTTCAAATTTATGCAGGAAAAGACGGTCCGCTAGATCCACCTGGCTGCCATGATACTGTTGGGACAAACAGTGAAATTGTATGGGATCTCCTCCTCCAATTCATGAATAAATAATGTCATCTATGGCTTTTTTTTTTTTTTTGGCCTAGATTTATTTAAAAATATTTTGCTTTGATAACCCAGCCTGTGGCACAAGACGGGAAAAAAAACTTTTTTTTCAGCTGACGGCTGGCAAAACCGCGATTAGCACAACTACTACTTTGCGACATTATGGGGTTCACAGTCAGACCAAAGATATGCACATGTTGTTGTCCACACTTTATGATGAGAGCACAGTGTCAGTCTGCAGAAGCAATGCACAAAACGAGAAATGCGTTGTTGAATAAAACAAGCATTTGGAGAAGTAGAATATAGCTGACCAGTGTATTCAGCCATATCTGGTTCACTGTAAAAAATGGTTTCCACCTACCTTGTCCAGATTGCAGTATATATTTATATACTGTACAAAAAAAGCAGCCACAGGGAAACTCTACTTTCATGGAGTTCACCCTGAAGCTTTTGTCTAACATTTTATTGCAATCTCAAGATGTTCAACGACTCTATGGAAGACACTTCCCTAGTAGAATCCCCAGCCCACAAAAATTCACCCCAGAAAAAGTGCACATAGTTTGCTTACAAAAGAGTTGGGATGGGCTCTACAACTTATCATCCCTACCTGTCCTATACGTATTAATTCAGAACATTCTGTATGTGACTCTTTGTTTTACCGGATTCCTGACTTTGGCTTGTCCACATAACTTGGTCCGCTATCTGTACCGACTTTATTATACAGACTAATCTGATTCCTGGACCCCTGACCTCTGCCTGTCCCAACAACTCAAAATATGCAATTTGATTGTACCCTGGGTTGCCAAGTATTAAAAATGATATGCCATCAAGGAGGTAATTTTTCTTTCCTGAACTGCCATACGGTCTCAAGGGTGACACAGGCCGAGAAAATCACTTTGTCAAATTTCCAAGTTGAAATAAACATCTAATCGTTTTGGCCCTGTGACTTGCCAAAACAATCTAGAAAACCAGTACATGGGGAAACTGTTAAATCCGTGAGACCATGTGAAATAAAAAAAATATATATTTAGACTTTATTGCACTTATCAGGATTATGCAATGTCGTTTGGAAATGGAATTCGATAGTGTGTTAAAAAAAAAAAAAATTGATATGTAACCACTACATGCACCCTGCATTTGTGATAAATTGGCCAGACCAAACAACTCAAAATACATAATTTGGAATAATCTGGGTTACCTACTTTTGAGAATGGTATGCTGTAATAATGAAAATACTATGTCGCCTTTTAAAGAATATGACAGGCTGGCGTACACACGACCCATGGGGCCCCGGTGCGAAAATTGATCTGTAGGGACCCCCCACGCTAACTCGCCGGGGGCTGCAACACATGGCTGCGGGCACCTGGTCGCAGGGCTGCGACCCCTGCGACCGCGGTGTGTACGCCAGTGCATGCAGATACACCTACACTTAAAGGACCTCTATAGACACCCACATCACATCAGCTCAATGAAGTGGTCTGGGTGCCAGGTCACTCTAGTTTTAACCCTGCAGCTGAAAACATAGCAGTTTCAGAGAAACTGCTATGTTTCACTGAGAGTTAATCCAGCCTCTAGTGGCCGTCTCACTGACATAATAACCCCAGATATTTCTTCATTATTTTTTTTTTTTTTTTTTTTTTCATTGTAACTTTACAAAATCCCATAAAACCTGTACATGGGGGAGGAGGGTACTGTCTACTAAAAAGACTGGTTGTATCCCATTTAAAATACCATGGGTTGCCTACTTTTACAAATGGTATGCCATGGAGTGGAATGTTATTTTCATTCCCGGGTTGCCATACTGTCTCAAAAGCAACCTAGGCCCAACACACCAATCTGGCAAATTTTAAAGTATAAAAATTGCAATGGGCAAGCCCCAGATTTGACTCTGTAACTATTCAAACCCCCATGAAACCTGTATCTGGGGGGACATTGTTGTACTCGTGGGACATCACAGCATACAATTATGTGTATTTTATTGCAGTAAACAATATTATGGCATTCACCGTTAAAATACCATGCATGCAGAGCTTGGGTGGGAATTTTTTTTTTTTTAAATTCTTATTAAATTAGTTTTCATTTATGAAATGACGACAGCCATATCTCTCTTCAACAAAATCCTGTATAATAAGTGTGGGTACACTTAAGATGAAAGATGTTATTTAATGGTTAAACAAACATGGGGCAAATTCTAGGTTTTGTTTTGGTAGGAACTTGTACAACAGCCCCAGTCCTTTAAGGCGATCAAGAGAAACACACAACTTTGTAGATATAGACACACTGTGTGTGTCTGTAAAGTGTGTTATGGCATATCAAAGTGTATATGTATTTCTGTTTGTGTAGAATGTTTGTTTATAACAGTCTGTGTGGGGACACAGTTTGGGCAGTAGCAGTATTATTAACAAAACTTTAACAATATAAAAAAAAAACTTGAGGCGCTATCCACCACCACACTTCATATTAGGCATACTCCACAATAATGAACCAAAAATAAAAAATGTGGATGATATACCTATGTCTTATATACTGACTGCTTAGTTTATTCATAGTTTAATTATGGCAGTTTAGTTATTCTATGCCTCTCTTTATAAACTGTTTGAATATATCTGTATAAGATAATGACGAAGATAACTTTCTAGGGATTAATCCTTTTATGATAGTCTATTTCAGTACATTGTAAGAGATGGCACACTACATAGAATAAGAACTCTTTGTATAGGGAATAGGTGTACATTATCTGGTGATTCCATTCCCATCCTTATTGATACCGGAGAAACTGACGGAAGCCAAGCACAGAGAGATGGACACAGGTTTCTTCAGGAAGGAAGAGATTCTTTATTGGATCACCGATCGGGACTCAGAGGGACTAGCGTCACCAAAATACAGCAAAGTCTGAGTACTGAATACATAGAGTACATTCCTTATATAGCACTGTAGCTCCTCCCACAATTAACTACACCCACACATACCCTTAACCTATTTAATGAATAGAGTCTAAACTCATCCATCCGGTCTAACCACGTGGCTCATCTGATACAAAGGAGAGGGACGCGTAATTCCAGTTCTTACATTCCTGCACCTGGTCAGTACAGTGATGACAGTATCTTAGCTACGTGTAATTAACCAACTGATACTACAAACACATATACATACATATGCCTTGTGGCAATCTTAGCCTGCTAAACTTGTATTTTACTGGAATTACATCACATTCCCCCCTTTGATGCCTCTGATATTTCACAATTACTTGAGGCATCACTTAACCTTGGTTTGCATATACCTCAGGTTACCATGAACCAGACCAGACTTATCTTATGATGTGAATCTTCAACATTCATCTTCTTGCATTGGTTCTCCCTGATCTAGAGCCTTATACTTATATATCGCCATTATCTGTGCAGCAGCCTTCCTCTCTGCTATACTTCCTATCAGGCTTTGCACAGACCTAACTACTAAGGGTATAAGACACGGTAGGAGTAGACACAACAGTAAAATCAGTAGGACTCCACCTACCACTGCCTTAAGCCCTCCAAACCACTCATACCAGCTACCAAACCAACTACTTGGATTGTACCCTTTCCATACCTGAGTAGGCACATGCGCTAGTTTAACCATATGGCTAGTAAGCTCAGCTATTGCTTGCCCTTCGTCATCTATTTGAAGACAGCAATTACTTAGGTTAAACTTCCCACATACACCTCCCTCTACTGCCAAAAGGTAATCCAAGGCTAATCTATTTTGGTAGACTGCTGTCCTCATCCTGGTGTTATGCTTCGCTAGAAGATTGAGCGCTTGTGATGTCTCATTTGTGATAATCTCAACCACCGCCTGTAATCTTATAATACGGTTGAGCATATAAATAGGGGTTCTATAACCAAAGGTACCATCCTCAGCCCACGTGGCTGGCCCATAGTAATCTATAATACGCTGGGGAGGCCATTCATCATCTTCCCAGGCGCCTATCTCTATGGGTCCCCTTTTCTTCCTATGATTCACATCATACACTTTAACACCTAAAGTCTCACCTGTTTCAATCGGTAACAAGAAGAAGGATGGTTTGAGCATACCCAACACACATGCCCCTTCCCAGTCCTGTGGCAGCTCCGAATAGGCTTTCTTACCACAGATCCAGTACAAATTTGCTGGGGCTCTCCAAGTAGATGTGATGGATAGATCAAACCACACATCCTTTAAATTGGCATATCTAGCAAACGGGTTAGATGGTTCTGAGACATTTGAAGCCGACCACCAAGTTGTATTCTTTGTATCATCATCATAAGCTTTTTGCCCTAGACAAGTTAATTCTCCTACAGAAGTATTATACATTATTCCTTTCCTTGCTATGCAAACATAACCTATGATGGAGGTCTTTAATCTCCACTCAGATTTACCTCTAACACTCATATGATAATCGGCTTGTGTAGATATTAATTGGTCAACTGCCTCAGAACCGGACATTACCTCCTTTGCTTCCCAAGGCCATTGGTCTCCCATGTTAGTACCTCCACACACATAGCAGTTGGTAACATTAAGACTACCGGCAATACTTTCAGCTAAATCGATGAACAGGTTTTTAGCATTATGGGGGATCTTATTATCTATACTCATCTCTTCGTAAAAGGAATGGTATACTTGATGAGTCTGGGAGGATACCGTATCAGTCTCTATTCCTATAAACAATAATGTCCCAGGATCTAAACCCGTCCCGTATATTTGAAACCCAAATAAATTTCCATACTTATCTAAGAACTTGTCGGGGTTATTAATGAGTATATGGACTGGGTTGCATTCCATAGACTTACAATAAGGGCTAGTCGGCAACTTAGTCACTATCATGTCTTTGTCTACTGTCTGTCCCCAAGTTGCCCACCCCACACAAGACCAATATGGGCAAAAGTTATAATCTCTATTTGGGCATCTAGGACTTACATATTTATTTTTGCTACTGGGACAAATATATTTATCGTTAGACCCATACGTCCTCTCCCATCTAAGATCCCCACATACATTCCACGGCTTTCTACCACTCGATATCGCTTTACACGCATCAAATAGCAGAACACCCGAAGAATGTACGGATTCTAACACCGTTTTATTAATTAGGGTCCCCTGAGGATCTCCATTCCTGAGAGTCAACCAAATTGTACGAGGCTGATACTCCGGACTGAAGCACTTAGGTTCTCCTACTCCTAAATGGCACACACTATAATCTATATTTAAGTATCTACATCTCGATACATCTCCTTTACATTCGTATTGTGAATGCCAAATTAGGGTTTGGGAAATATGGTTACCTGTTCTCGTAGTCTTAATGCATACCTCACAGCTAGGAGTGTCGGTACCTCTACCTTCCTGAATATAAAAACACATATAAATAAACACTATCAAAAGCACATCTTTCGCCGTCATCCTCAGTCTTCGTCCGTGCGATGGCGCCTCAGCTTCCAGGATGTGAGGGGCTGCAGGGAATGGAGTTCTGCTCATCTTCACAGGTGTCCCTTCGAGACTTTCCTGGCTTATACACTATGTGATGGTAAGCGGACAGGCTTTATTATGGCCTTCTCACTCACACCTGTAACAATAAAATTTGTAATCCACAATAATTCCTCGTTACTCCGACTGAGTAGTGCGTTTTAACCGGATCTTGCAGGGATTCTCTGGATCTGCTGTAACTTGCCAAGAATCGACTGCTGCTGGTTTAACCCTGGAGTGATGTATCCACGGAGTCACTTCTGCTACTTTTATTGCTGTAGGGGTAGACAAAAGAACAACATAAGGACCTCTCCACTTGGGCCCTAACGGTACATTATTCCACTCTTTAATCCACACTTGATCTCCTGGATGATAACTATGAACAGGGGGATAAATATTCACAGGTAATCTATCTTGTACCCATTTCTGTACCTCCTCCATAGTCTTACCCAACTCTACAACCTGCTGCCGGGTAATTCCTTCTCCCAACTGACTCAAGTCCCCCCTTAAGTTACCAAGTACGGGAGGTGGTCGCCCATACATGATTTCAAAAGGAGAGAGGCCCATCCTTCTGGTAGGGGTACTGCGGATTCGCAATAAAGCTATGGGTAAGAGAACGTTCCACTTAAGTTGGGTTTCCTGACACATTTTAGCCAACTGGTTCTTTATAGTTCTATTCATTCTCTCTACCTTACCAGAACTCTGGGGTCTATATGCAGTATGAAGCCTCCACTTTATACCAAGCATATGAGTCAGTTGTTGTAGGCACTGGTGAACAAAAGCTGGACCATTGTCCGATCCTATAGAACAGGGTAGTCCATATCGGGGTATTATTTCTCGTAGCAGGAATCTCACAACTTCTCCTGCTTTCTCTGTACGAGTAGGACATGCTTCTACCCAGCCTGAATAGGTGCACACAATTACCAGCAGGTAACGATGTCCACCCGATTTAGGCATCACTGTAAAGTCTATTTGTAGATCGGACATGGGGAGTCCCCCCATAAACTGAACTCCTGGTGGCTTTACTGGTCCTTGTCTTGCATTATTCTTAGCACACGTTACACATCTGCGTACAATGGCCTGAGTCAAGTTGGACAATCTTGGTATGTAGAAATGTTTTCTAAGAGATTCTTCAGTACTGTCTCTCCCAGAATGTGTCCCGTTGTGATAATTTTGGACAATTTCTACCGCTAGCGATGCTGGTATAACTATTCTTCCATCTTCTAGCTGATACCACTTGTTCTCCAGATACTTTCCCGGTTCAGTCTTTAACCACTCCTCTTCTTGAGCTGTATAAACTGGAGTCCATTGGGACAGTGGAGTTGGTATAAGAGCAGCTATATGCCCTACATACTCCTGTCTTCCTGATTCAGCAGCACGCTTAGCTGCACTATCTGCCATCCGATTTCCCTTGGTTACATCACCATCTCCTCTCAGATGCGCTCGACAATGTATGATACCGACTTCTTTCGGCTCCCACACTGCTTCCAATAGTTGTAGGATTTCAGCTGCGTACTTGATTTCTTTGCCTTCTGAATTCAGTAGTCCTCTTTCTTTATACAAAGCTCCGTGGGCATGAGTGGTTAAAAACGCATACTTAGAGTCCGTATAGATATTTACTCTTAAACCTTCAGCCAATTGTAACGCTCGTGTTAGTGCTATTAATTCTGCCTTTTGTGCTGATGTTCCTTTCGCCAGTGGCCGAGCTTCTATCACCTTGTCTATTGTTGTCACTGCATATCCTGCATAGCGGATCCCTTCTTTCACATAACTACTGCCGTCGGTGTAATATTGAACATCGGGGTTCTGGATGGGAAAATCACGAAGATCTGGTCTACTTGAGAATACTTCATCCATTACTTCCAAACAATCATGTTGACTTTCAGTAGGTTGTGGCAAAAGGGTAGCTGGATTTAAGGTGTTTACAGTCTCTAAATGCACTCTTGGGTTTTCACACAACATTGCTTGATACTTGGTCATACGGCTATTACTAAACCAATGATTTCCTTTGTAATCCAACAACGTCTGTACTGCATGTGGGACTCGTACATAAAGTTCTTGACCCAGAGTGAGTTTATCGGCTTCAGCTACTAGCAGGGCGGCTGCAGCTACGGCTCTTAGACAAGGTGGAAGTCCGCTGGCCACTGCATCCAGTTGCTTAGACATGTAGGCAACAGGTCTTTGCCATGATCCCAAGTACTGTGTCAATACTCCCACAGCCATTCTTCTTTGCTCGTGTACATATAAGTAGAATGGTCGTGTGTGATCAGGTAGACCTAATGCTGGGGCACTCATCAAAGCCTTCTTCACATCTTCAAATGCCGTTTGCTGTTCTTGGGTCCATAAGAAGGGGTCGTGCTCTGTACCTTTGATAGCTGCGTACAGAGGTTTTGCTAGTATCGCATAGCTGGGAATCCATATCCTACAGAAGCCTGCTGCCCCCAAGAATTCTCGCACTTGTCTTCTATTCTTGGGTATTGGTATTTGGCAGACAGCTTCTTTTCTCTCTGGCCCCATAATTCTTTGACCTTCAGAGATATGGAATCCTAGATACTTGACAGTTGGCAAACACAACTGAGCCTTCTTTCTAGACACCTTGTATCCTGCCTTCCAGAGAATGTGTAGTAGATCGTGCGTTGCTTGCTGACAGATTTCTTTTGTAACTGCTGCTATCAACAAGTCATCTACATATTGTAACAATACACACTCTCCTGGGATGGACTCGAAATCCAATAGATCTTGACTTAGGGCTGAACCAAATAGGGTAGGTGAATTTTTAAACCCTTGGGGCAGTCTTGTCCAAGTCATTTGGCGTTTTGAGCCCGTTACAGCGTTCTCCCATTGGAAAGCGAAAATACATTGACTTTCTGCGGCAATTCGGAGGCAAAAGAAGGCATCTTTGAGATCTAAGACTGTGAAGTAAGTAGCCCCGCCCGGAATTAAAGCAAGCAGGTTATATGGATTGGGTACAACTGGATGTATGCTAACAACCGCATCATTGACTGCTCTTAAGTCCTGCACAGGTCGATACTCATCTGTGCCGGGCTTTTGAACAGGCAGCAATGGGGTGTTCCAGGGGGAAGTACAGAATTTTAGGATACCATACCGTATGAACTTATCCAGATAGGATTGGATGTTCTTCTTAGCCTTCTGCGGAATGTGATATTGTCTTAGGCTCACTGGATAAACCCCATGTTTCAGTTCAATTTTTATTGGTGGAATATTGCGGGCCAGTCCTGGTGGGTTGTTCTCTGCCCAAACTCCTGGTATGTTAAACAATGTCTCATCACTCCTAGGGTTTTGGCTAGTCAACACTGTATAAAGTCGCCACTCTTCTTCCTTTGGTACGGATAAAGTCATAATACCTGAAGGTCCATTAAACTTTAAAGATGTTGTTCCATCTGGTAGGAACGTAATCTGCGCTTGTAATTTGGATAGCATATCACGTCCCAGCAATTGGACTGGACATTCAGGCATATAAAGGAATTGGTGTTTTACTACGTGGCCTCCCAATGTACAGAGTCGACTTTTAAGAACCGGTCTTTCAGCACTTCTTCCAGTTGCTCCTATCACAGTAATAGTCCTTCCAGATGGAGGAGCAACTAGATTAGTCACCACTGAATGTTCAGCACCAGTGTCGATCATGAACGCACTCCTTTTCCCCCCTATTGATACATCGACCATAGGCTCCGCTCGACCAAGGGGGATGGAGCCCGGTCGGTATCAATAGTCCTCCATGACCGTGTCAGCCAATCCTACAAAGTCCCTACCTTCTCTATCGCGAGACCTTTGCGCTGCTGGAATATACCTGTCTTCCCTAACACTTCCTCTGTTCCCATTACTCCCTCTATAACCATTACTCCCTCCGGGACCTCCTCTACCTCTCGCTCTGCCTCTAAAGTTTCCGTAGCCTGCCCTGGGTTGGTCTCTCTCGTACTGCTCTCTTTGCGGACATTCGTTCCTCCAATGCCCTTCTTCCTTGCAATACGCACACTGATCCCTACTCAAAGGCTCCCTACTCCATCTATTATTGCCTCTATCTGGGCCCCGTTTATCTACGCCTGCGATCGCTACCGCTAGCATATCAGCCTTTTTACGCATCTTGCGCTCCTCCTCTTTCTTGCTTTCTGTTTCCCTATTCATATAGACCTTATTAGCTACCTCCATTAGTTGGGAGATTGACATACCTGCAAACCCTTCTAACTTTTGTAGCTTGCGCTTAATATCTCCGTAAGCTTGGCTGACAAAGGCGGAGTTAACCATTCGGGAATTGTCTGCGTCTTCCGGATTAAAGGGGGTGTACAAGCGGTACGCCTCCAATAATCGGTCATAAAAGACACTGGGCGCTTCATCGCTTTTCTGGATCACCTCAACTGTCTTCGACATGTTAATGGCTTTCTTTCCTCCGGCTTTCATGCCAGCAATTATAGCGTCTCTATAGGCTCTGAGTTGAACCATATCAGCACCATTTACGTTCCAATCGGGATCAGTGTTGGGATAATGTGTTGCGGCCCATGCTGCTGGATTAGCTTGGTTCAAAGCACGGGCTCTATCCTCTAATGCTTTAATGGCTGCTTGATTTATTCTTGTCCTTTCCTCATTGTTAAATAAAGTCATTAATAACTGCTGGCAATCAGCCCATGTCGGATTATGTGTCTGTACTATTGAGGTGAACAGATCAGTCATGGCTTGTGGTTTCTCAGTATACGAGGAATTATGGGTCTTCCAGTTTAAAAGGTCGGTAGTGGTGAAAGGGACATATACGAAGACAGGGTCAGCGTGTGCCATTTGACCTGCGGCATCGATATAAGCTGACCCGGGATTTAAGCGAAGAGGCATCTGATAGTGCTTTAATTGTTGGGCACCAGTCAACTGTCGGGTTTGGATGGGGCTACGTAGGGAAGCGTCAGTCATGGGTTCCGGTCGGGGAGATATAGGGTATGGGGATGTGGGAGGTTGGTTTTGGGAAAAGGTAGTGAATAGAACACTTCGGGCCGAGCTAGATGAAGCTTGACCGGAAGTCTGAAGTGGCGCCAAATCAGGATATTCGTTTCTAATGGGGGTGGGTTCTGGTTCCGGAAGGGGAGATTTAGTACGAGGGGGGGTGGATCCTGTACTGGAGGAGGAAGCGGAAGTGGATGAGGGTAATGAGGGAAGGGTTACAGGACTTCCTGTATTTGCGTCACTTCCTCTTACCGGAAAGTAAGGGGGCGGCAAAGGGATCTCGGACTCAGGGGGCGTGTCCAAAATGGGCCTAACACCAGCCCTAGTGGACGAACAAGTCCTAGCTACCATGAGGCGACACTGTTCCTCGTGGCATGTCCGGAGCCATTTTGGCGAGTCATTTACGGCCTGTCTCCAACAATCAATATAAGGAAACTGGCCGTAAAGTTCAGGCCTACCTGATACAGCCACGTGTAAGCGCTGTACCAGAGTTGGATCCAAACTGCCACGTGGCGGCCATGCCGCAACCAAAGTAGGCCACTCCCTAGTGCACAAAGTGACCAAACGTACAGGGGACATCTTAACCCCAAAATCACAAACTTTGAATCCCTTTTTAAAATTCTTAACCATACATCCTAAGGGATCCGGAATCGTTGACTGCGACGCACCCATATTTAACAGTGGAACGTCGTCGACAATGATTACTATACACGCGTACTATTCAACAGTCACACCCGTTTCCTCTGGCAACAGCACCACGTGGTACGGTTACCAAGTGAAACGTACACAATAACAATAAACACTCAGGGAATTCCCGTACACACACAGCTGCTACACCAGTCACTATATAATCAATATTATGCCCTTTGGCGTAACTACACAGTCACCCACGCTATAATTCTCTATATACGAATTACCCGTCTATAACACACCCCAGTAACATCGTCTTTTACAAATAGCGGTTACAGTACGGTTAGCATAGGTCAAAGCACAAGTTAAGGTCACAATACAATTATTAGTGGTTATGGTGTTAAACATGCAATGGACGACAATGATTAGTACTTATTATATAATGTCAGTAAATATACAGGGTTATGGTACCGTGCACTATAATACAGCAACACACTATTAACACTCTCGCTAGACGGCTGAGCTCGCGCTATCTAACAAGATATACACTTTACTAAAACAATCGTTAACACATTTACAATTCCCAACTAAACTATTGGCCAGTACCTTGAATGGACTACCTAAAACTATATACACCCGTTTTGGTTAGCCACACTGCCCAATCACCACATATATAGCGAGCTAGAGAACCGAATTTACACAGACGCCTCTTAGTCGCACTATACAACGAGCTAGAGAACCGAATTTACACAGGCGCCTCTTAGTCGTACTATCAAAAGTCTAGTGGGTTCCAAATTTACACGCCTTCCCACTTAGCCCAGATAGGATGAGAACTAGCGAACCGAATTTACACAGGCGCCGCTTAGTCTCCCGGTCCCTCCGACCTAGCGAACGTAATATACACCCTAGAACGCTAGTCTAGACAAGACACCGGTGTCCGGCTAGGGCTATTTACACCAGGACCCCGCCTGACTAACCAAATCAAACGGTCTGACTAAAGAGCGTTCGATCGAGCGGTGCGCCTTCGCTCCTTCCCTCCGACAGAGGGGGCAGATACAGATTCAAAAACCCCTTTGGGCCTACCGCACAATCGGTATACCCCTAGCGGGTCCTGCCGTCTAAAACAGCAGTTATCTTACCTCCTCGTTCCTGAACCTGAGTTCACACTCATCGACGGGGACACCCCAGCACTTCTCACGTAGAGGCCGATGATCTCCTGGACAACAGACCAGTGGCGCCGAGACGAAGGGAGGTCCACGCAGAAGTTCAGGGGTGCAGCCGTAGAGAACGTGGGCAAAGATAGACCGTCTCACGCCTCTGCCTCTCAGCTACCGTTGAACGATGAGCTTCCCGGCCAATGCACCAAATGATACCGGAGAAACTGACGGAAGCCAAGCACAGAGAGATGGACACAGGTTTCTTCAGGAAGGAAGAGATTCTTTATTGGATCACCGATCGGGACTCAGAGGGACTAGCGTCACCAAAATACAGCAAAGTCTGAGTACTGAATACATAGAGTACATTCCTTATATAGCACTGTAGCTCCTCCCACAATTAACTACACCCACACATACCCTTAACCTATTTAATGAATAGAGTCTAAACTCATCCATCCGGTCTAACCACGTGGCTCATCTGATACAAAGGAGAGGGACGCGTAATTCCAGTTCTTACATTCCTGCACCTGGTCAGTACAGTGATGACAGTATCTTAGCTACGTGTAATTAACCAACTGATACTACAAACACATATACATACATATGCCTTGTGGCAATCTTAGCCTGCTAAACTTGTATTTTACTGGAATTACATCACATTATCATTTTTGGTTTTCTGTTTTTTGTCTGATTAGTAGCTGTGTGTACCTGTCACTTCTGAATTGTCCATTCTGGCTCCAGTCCTGTCCTTTCTCCCTCCAGGAGATCACTGTGTTCAGTCTGAAGGGGTGGTGCTTTGCACTGATCAAGCTTCTTCAGACTGAATATAGCGATCCCAGAGTCCTGGAGCCTCTGTTCCAGGTATGCCCCCCATCAGGTGCCTAATGTGAAATTTTACTTAGAATTCCTGCTGGTGAGGGGGAGGGGGGCAAGCCAGACCGGGCCACCCATTTTTTAAAATCACATATAAGACAGTGATGCGACAGATATTGCTTCTCCTAGCAAAGCCTGTGCAAATGGACACTGCCGGAAGAGATGTACCAAAGTTTCCTTCTCCACAATACATTGGGAAATGGCTATATCTGCACAGCCCCCTTGCATGCATAAATGTCCTTAGAGGGAGGCCTCTCTGAATGGCCATCCATGCCAAGTCCTAATGTCTGTTGGTTAGCCTTCCGGATGCCACTGTCCCTTTTGCAGTCTCTACTGTGGCAGCGGGCAACCCTGAAATAGATTCTGGAACTTCCTGAGCTCTGAGTTTGTGGATCGACTTAGGGGTTCCGGTTTTACTTTTTCTAGATGGTGAAACTTTCTCACATCTTGGTCCCTGGCAGGATGCAGCCCAGCCTTTAATGGTGAAATGATAGTGGTGGATCTATGCTTTTGCTTAACACCATGCCAGGGGTAGCAGCCAACCAATCACTACCCCAGTCCCTGGTGTGTGAGACGGAAGCATAGCTTTGCCATCTTGTCATTAGAGGCTGGGCTGCTGGTGACCGCGTATTTCTACTAAGCTTTGGAACAACATTTAGTAGTGATTCAGGACAGCGTTCCCATGAACTCAAGACCCCATAGCCAAATTAATCGGATGAAGTAATTATAGTGCCTACAGTGTTCCTTTAAATAGCCCATTACAATGCATTAATGTTTAAAAAGTCACTGTTTTTTAACCCCTTAAGGACCACGGACGTACTAGGTACATCCGACAAAAATAGTCCTTAAAGGGACACCATAGTCACCTGAACAACTTTAGCTTAATGAAGCAGTTTTGGTGTATAGAACATGCCCCTGCAGCCTTACTGCTCAATCCTCTGCCATTTAGGAGTTAAATCCCTTTGTTTATGAACCCTAGTCACACCTCCCTGCATGTGACTTGTACAGCCTTCCATAAACACTTCCTGTAAAGAGAGCTCTATTTAGGCTTTCTTTATTGCAAGTTCTGTTTAATTAAGATTTTCTTATACCCTACTATGTTAATAGCTTGCTAGACCCTGCAAGAGCCTCCTGTATGTGATTAAAGTTCAATTTAGAGATTGAGATACAATTATTTAAGGTAAATTACATCTGTTTGAAAGTGAAACCATTTTTTTTTTTCTCATGCAGGCTCTGTCAATCATAGCCAGGGGAGGTGTGGCTAGGGCTGCATAAACAGACACAAAGTGATTTAACTCCTAAATGACAGTGAATTCAGCAGTGAAATTGCAAGGGAATGATCTATACACTAAAACTGCTTTATTTGGCTAAAGTAATTTAGGTGACTATAGTGTTCCTTTAAGGACCGCGGTCGTACAGAGTATGTACGCGTCAAATTTAAGCGCTGGAAGCAATTGTAATCGCTTACAGCTGCTCTAAGGGTATAGCAGCGATGCCTCGATAACCTGCAATACCTCTTCTAAATGCTGAACCACTTCCGGGTTGCCCGGCAGTGTAGCAGAGCATGGGGAAGGCTTCCGATGCTCTGCCTGTGTGCTGAATGACTTGAGGCACTCGGTGAAGGCCGAAGTAAAATCAAAAACAAAAAGCTTTTTTGTTCAAAATAACAGACCCCAGAATGAAAGACTTTTTTTTTTTTTTTTTTTTTTTTTTTGTTTGAGCTCCAGATCATTTTGTATTAAGATGTACCTGGGCGGTGATGGGAGAAAGCAGAGTTGGAGCTACCCACTTTATTTTTAAAATCTCAGCAAAGCAGAATCTTCAAAAAAAGATGCAGAGTCTGTTTCAAGAGGGGACAGAGACAGTACACAGTCTTTTACTGTCCTGATTGGCCTGGACTCTGCATTGGGGACGGCTTCAAGCGATAATACCCACTGGTCCACCATTTTCTCCAATCCTTCCCCTTTTTTTTTTTTTTTTTTTTTTTTTTTTGTTAAAAGGCTGCATCAAAACACTCCATATACAATACCTTGGGGTGTCAACTTTTCAAATCTATGCACGTTCATGGCAAGAAAATAAATTGGGATATACAATTTGAGGGAAAAATAACACAAAACGACAACCCAAAAGTTTGACACAAACTGGTGGTAGAATTAGTGCATGGAAAATGTTAAAATACCACCATTTGAAATACCCTAGGGAACCTT